>NC_056727.1:1244148400-1244288400 GCF_019279795.1 Protopterus annectens | reverse complement strand
TAAGCTTTAGAGAACAGTGTAGCTCATGTGAATGAGCTTTTGTTTCGTCACTGCAAAAACAAGACTATATCATTAAGGGGCAGTTCAGCAAGTGTTGGGTTTCCTAGTTATGAATCTTACCAGTTTTCCCAGTTACATTCAGTGCATCTTTGAATATCACTTGATTTCTTTATTCATCCTGGATTTGTCCCGAATGCCTAAAATTTCCATGGAGCTGACCAGTGTGTGTGTGTGTGCGCGTGTGTGTGTGCGCGTGTGTGTGTGCGCGTGTGTGTGTGCGCGTGTGTGTGTGCGCGTGTGTGTGTGCGCGTGTGTGTGTGTGTGTGTGTGCGCGCGTGTGTGTGTGCGCGCGTGTGTGTGTGGGGGGGGGTGCAGCAAAATGTGGCACTTAATATTCACTGTTTAACTATGCCCTGCAGATCAGGTTTCTTGTGGAGCATCACCCACTCCAGAAACTGAGTTTTAAGCAAACTTTTTACTGAAGAGAGCTGTTTTGAGATTTCAGTGGGAAGAGGCTAAGGCGTAGGAGTTCATTGGATACCGAAGTTTGAACCATCGTGCAAGATAATAGAACTGATGTACTTCAGGATTTTACTTGTATTGTTAATGTCACAAACTTGTCACATTATTTGTAGACATGTCTGCTGTGGAAGTGTTCTTCCTGACTGTGAAGTAAATGTACTGGGTAGAAACACTGGACAAGTGAATAATAAAAGGGTCTGTGGTTTGTATGCAGGCTTGACTAAAACTGCTGTTTTTGCTTTTTAGTTAATACTCCTTTGGGGTGGAATTCCATTTTTGTGGAATGTATCTGGACATCTAATTGGTCGCGCTGGCTTTGGAGAAGAGTATGAGGTGGGTATTTTTAAGTCTCACTCTGTCTGTTACACATTCACTCATTCTCTCCCTCTGTCTCTGATTACTTACTGTTATAAAATTCAAGCATGTTGGAGTGTGGGGACACATCTTCTGCAATGCAGAAAACGTATCCTAAATAGTACACTACTCAGTCACACATACCCACATCATCTGGTGATTTCTTAAAATGTCCGTAGGTGTAGTTCACCTATACCATTTAGTTAAGGTTTGGAATGAAACTGGAGCATTTGGTGAAAATCTTCTTCTGCGTAAGGGAGGTCATGTACTTCAGCAAAAGGTGGGTATGACGGCCAAAAACTGAGCCAGGAGCTGTGATGCAGCAATGCTGTTTCACTACTGTGCCTTTCTACACAAACAGGCACTGCACATATATGTACAGTGTAAATATTTATACTTCCAATACAATATGGTCAATTTTATACCTGCATTTGCTTGTGTGCGTTTCCAAATGTATATTGTGTGTGTGTGTGTGTGTGTGTGTATGTGTGTTGGAGCACTGCACATTGTAACAGAATGGAAGAATTTGTCAGGATAACACTTGTGTAATAAGCATGAGTAGGACTGCAGTGACTTAATGTAGTACTTCCCCAGAAACCTTTGCAGTTTTATGTAGAACATAAAGCAAATGAAGGAAAAAGGCACTGGTGTTCTGAAAATTACCCAGCATGTTTTTCTGTCACTGAGGAGAAACTAATTGTAGGTTTCATTCCCTGCCTATTTCCCCACCTTGAGTAAATAGAACCACATCTGCAGTTCTTAAGCCACAGTACTGTCCACCAATGTCCTGTTAAATAATTTGGTTTACAGTTACATATGTGTCTTGGAGAAGTTGGCTGACTTAGTGAGTCAAACTGCCTTATTTTGTGAAATGTTCTGTTATATTTACGGATTTAGTACACTGTTAGCAGAACTTTTGTAGGGCAGGTATGTCCAGAAACTGTATTAAAACAAAAGGCTCATCTTGATGATCAGTGCTATGATCTTGCACCACAAGTTATTTCTTATTTGGTTGACATTCAGGAAATGTAAGGAAAATGAAGGAATGAGACAATCAATTAAGTAGGTCAGCCAAAATGATGACTGAGGAAAGGATTGCAAATGTTAAGAAGATAAATATTTAAGATCAGTTAATTGAAACCTATGGAAGACTTAATGTTCCGAGTAAAGAAAAAGAAAAGATAATGTAATGTGGAAGAGTACGATTAAACTGGAAAAAATGTTTTAGATCTGTAGTCACAGCAAAAGAATATGGTGGTACCTAAATTGGAAATGTTCTACTGTAGGTAAGTCAGTACACTGCTTTCAAAGATTAACTGGTTTTGAAAGGACTTGATGAAAACTTAAAGATAGTTAATTTAGATGGAGGTTAAACTGTCACTCAGTTAATGATTGACTGATGTTTGATTTTACAGGTTAAAGGAGGGTAATATTGTGGTTGAAAGAGGGCATATGTGATTTCCAGTTTACATAAGTGGTAAAAGAGCAGGAGAGTTTCACCTTAGTGTAGGCCAGGAAGGAGCTGGCAACCTCATCTGTTATAGCAAATACATTTATCATTCCAGAAAGATAGCAAAAGCATAAACCAGCATTTATGTTCTTTTGACATCTAAAAACCCTTTCTCTATCTTAATGTCCTTTGTTACATTAAGCATAAGTAAAAAAAATCAGGAGAGAAAAATTGTTGTCACAGAACAGTGTGTTAATGATAAATTTGTTGGAAGGGAAGTAAAGTTGGCAATCAAGACAGAGGTGGAGTTAAATGTAAATGAGTAATTGGTATGAGTTAAGTGTTCTTTCCCCAAATGAATGCAGTGCTGTGGACAAAAATCTAATTCTGTTCCCACCCTTTATCTCCCTCTTATTGTAGCTCTGTAGCCCCTGTGTTTATTATAAATGCTTAGTGATGCAGGTGATGGAGCAGTTTGCCACTTGATCTCAGTTATTGTGTCCATTAATCAGACTTGTCAGTGGTAGAGTGGTTTGGCAATTCTTTTTTTTCTTCTTTCTTTTGTGTACCATCACTTAAGTAAATTCATGTTTCAGAGTGCTCTCTGAATGTACTGAATTCACTAGGCTGTGAGGCAGTTAAAATATGGTAGGCCAGTTGAAAGGGGCTGATCCTGCCTGCTTAACCTGGCCAAGTTCTTTGAGAAGGTTACTTGATGCAATGGATAAGGGAAAATCAGCACATACCACATGTCTAGACCTTGCAAAGGCATTTGACACCAACCCACACTGATATCATGGGTAAGCTTGTCCAGTTAAATGTTTATCACTGTGTAACTTGTTGGATAACAAATTGGCTCACAAACCTAGAAATTAAAGTTGCTAGCTGTACCTCCTCCAAAAGACCAGTCACTAGTGATTTACTCCAGGATTCAGTTTTTGACACTTACTTCTCTGAGGTCAAAGCTAATGTATAGGACTTGTGACTGACAATAGTTGATGACTGTAAATGTGGTGCCATCATAAACTTTCCACATGACCACAAGATCCTTCAGGAAGACCTTTCCTAAATAAATAGCTGTTGTCAAAACCATGGACTAAAACTAAGTGCCAAAATATGTATAACAGTCTCCTTTGGCAAGCCTTACATCCTTTGTAGCTACCACATTGACAACACACCAGTGAAAACTGATTTAGGATTTAGGAACCTGGCAATCCTTGTGGCCAACAAACTTGTCTTTTGATCACCATACATCTATTATTGTAAGAAAGTCCTTTTTTCATTTTCCTTGTATTAGTAAGGGCATGACATTTCGGTGCATGGATCTGATCAATCCACTGTATTCAGCACTTATTAGGCTGACCATTGAGTATAATGCCCCTTTCGGTATGTACCTGTCCAAACACTGAACATGACTTGAATGACCGTCCAGAACACTTTCTCACCAAGAAATTTAAATGCCTTAGTATCACACAGGGTACTGAGGGATAATCTCTGCCTTATGCACAGAGCCTTAGCAGACCCTATCCTATCTAATCTGCTGCATATTCAGATAGCCAGTGGTGGAATAAATACTTGCTCAAGATGTTAATTTATTTTGTAACATAAATTTGGATAGGCATAGATATGTATTGCAGAGAATACCATTGTATGGAATCATCTTTCTCTCCACACAAAGTGAAATACTTCCCTTACTCTGTTCAAACGTAATCTGAGTGAATTGATGGGAAGTCACAAATTCAGCAGTTGTTTAGCACCCTTGTTACTAACAGATAGGGGTAATGTGTAAATATTCTTACTGGCTCTGGGTTATTTGTACTTAAATTGTAAGGGTAAAAACTTAATGGGTGTACAGGGCTAGGCTTTTAAAGATCCTCACTGATCAGTAGCTAGGTAAGTACCTATAACCCCATATCTATAGATGCTTTGTGCAACACACATCCAACCTGACCTGCAACTTAATTCCTTAAAATTCAGATTAGTATCCTCCTCCTCCACAAAATCCCAAACTGAAAAATGCAAATTTCTTGAAACGCAAATTTCTTGAAACAAGAAAACTGAAGTGTCTATGTAAAGGTTTATTTTGAATACCTACTTCTATAGCTTTGAAATGCTCATAAATTCTGTTTTGCAGTGTCCTTGCTGTACTTCAATATAAAAAAAGTTTTGCACTGAAAATTTGATGCCAGTTCCAAATATTGATATTTGCACAGAAGCTTTCCACTAGACTGATTCACAGACATCGGAGCAATGAAATTCCAGACAGTATCCCATTAAGAAAGCCCATAACCCATTTGTCATTGTTGTTTAATATTTATTTACCAGGATAACTGGTGTCCCTTTTCAGCAGAGTCCTGGGGAGAAAAGCTCCACACAGTACAGTAAGTAAAGAAATATTTTTTTTTTAGTTGCAAAGTGAACAAATGATAATGCCAATTAAGAAACATGTTATACATTGTAGATACAATATTTACAATATAAACATTCAGCATGGTTAGAACACAGTAATGCAAGGCTTTTACCAAGTAATATGTACAATATATACAGTGAGTATTGGTAGAGAATAACTGTAAACACCAGTGGCATAAGGGAGTAGAATCTCACATTAGGGTGAGGCTTCAGGGGGGTACATGGCAGATGTTCTTCATGTTTCACTGTTGCAGTCATCACACTTGGGGTTATCTGCCTGCAGGTAGTCCTCAGTCAGCCCAAATACCAGAGTCTTGGGATTTCTGCATTGGATGCTGTCACCTCTTCCATGACGTCAGGAGTATAAAACATGCAGCTGATGCCATTACTTCAGCTTTTCTTGATGCGTGGGAGCCCGAAGCAGCAGCAGTTAGCAAGTGCTGGTCGGCCGCTACCTGAAATTTTCGTTTTTCAAGTTTCAAGCCTGAAGTCTTCTAAAGCTAAGTATCCCATTGGGGATCCTTTTGTCTTGCTCTAACCAATGTCAGAAAAAGTTAACAACTGTCTTGCCCTATAGAAAGCAAATACCTCACAGAGATTTTCATTCTTACTGCATCACCTGTTTAGGCCCAGACCATGACGTTCCTCACTGTCGGTTTTGTGCCTTGTTCAACACCCAAACTATTTGTCGTCGGGCTATCTTTGTGTCCCAATTCTTTTGCTCTCATTCTCCATATTCCGAAATAGCTTTGACAAGCCATCTGACTACCGATCTTCGATAAAACGTAAGGATAAAGACAGAGACTGAACGCATAGGTCCAGAACTGCCGACAACGCTTCCATTGAGCTAGTCACCAGTCCACCGGTACTCAGGTGCTTTCCCAGCCCCTGATACCCACTTGTACAGATTCACAGGCCTTTACTGAGACCCATTCGGAGTCCGGTATGCCGCGAGATGCTTCTTCGACTATGGAACCTGCGGATGTCTCTACCTTGGATAGGTCCGGAGCCGCTGTGCAGCCACCAGCTTCTGAGGGGTGTATTCAGACCTTCCGATGTTTGCATTAAACCAACTACTTCGTTTCTGACTAAAACTACCGAATTTCTCAGGCTCAGAGTTCGCACTACCCCTAGGAAACCGATGACCAAAGAGCATTCTCAAGCCCCCATGCCACAGAAACAAATGCTTTAGAATGGCTGAAGACCTTATTACTTTAATTAGGGGAAGCCAGCCTTCCCCCTCTAAAAGACAAAGAATTGATTTTCCTTCTGATTCTACAGACCATGAGTCCAATGACTCTGATTAATCTGATTACCAGGACATACCCTTATCTACCTTTGAGGATTCAGATGCAGAGAATTCCATTCTCTCTGCCTCCCCCCAGAGGACTTTTCTTTCGGTGAAACCTTGCATACTCTAAGAGAGCATTTCCGCTGGGAATGCCATACCCACAGTCCAAAAAGAGACTCTGGGAATTTTTAGTCTTGCCTCAGCACAGGCCTCTAGCTGTACCCCCTGTTCTGGATGTTGTAGATGATGTCTTCATGGAATCCAGTCTTACCCCTGATACTTTACCACCAGCTCCTAGAAAGCCTGACTGGTACTACAGAGTAACTGACTCTCTCAAAGTTCTGTCTAAAAATTCCACTGCGGATCCAGAGAGCATTTCCCAGGGACCTAAAGGTATTATGGCTACTACAGCCAAAAGCCCTACCCCTTCGGACAGGGATTCTAGGGCTTTAGACAGATGGGGTAAGAAGGTATATACCTCTGCAACTCTTGCAATCAGGGCTTCAAATTGCCAGTTTCACATGTTGAAGTACCAGCAGCATATTATGGTACTAATTAAACAAAAAATGTGTTGATTCCTTATTTGTGCAGAAAAAAAAAGATTTACAAGAGTTAATGCATTCTGCAAACCAAGTTGTAAACATACTTGCAGTGTGGTTTTGATGCCTTAGAAGCATCTTGCAGGGCTGCTGTCACTGGGTCTGTTCTGAGAAGGCATGCTTGGCTAAAGGAACAAATCTTGCCAGACCATGTCAAAGCAAAATTACTAGATGCTCCATTAAACCAAGAATGTTTGTTTGGCACAAAAGCAGAAGTTGTTCTTAAAAGGTTGGAGCAAAAAGCTAAACCTATGCAAACTGTTAAAGATTTCTTACAGACACAGCCACCTAGATTCAGTAGGCATTGGCCTTCAAAAACTGGTCCTTTTCAGTCCATCCCAGATCTGCTCAGTCCAAACCCAAGCGCAACAGATCACAAAGACTACAATCTCCGGGTATGCAAAGATCTAAACAGTGGAGTGCTCACACCTCAAAAACAGGGAGTGGTAAGCCACCCCCTTATGGAAAAAGTTCACAATGACTTGTCCTTCATCCTTCCCAGCCATGCCCAAGTACTTGCACCCCTAGGAGGAAAACTCTCCCTGCATGCAAAAAACTGGGAGCATATTACCCAGGACCAATGGGTCTTAAACATTGTATCCCAGGGATACAGATTCTACTTCCACTCACTGCCAACCCCAAGCGGATTGCCAGACCTTCCTCCAAACCAGTGGGCAGAGGCCTGGCTATTCAGCTTGTTCCCGCAGAGCAAAGGGGACAGGGTTTCTACTCTAGACTGTTCCTGGTGCCCAGAAAAGAGAATTCTTGGCACCCCTATTCTGGATCTGTCAGTTCTCAACACCTTCCTGGTGGTACCAAAATTCAAAATGCTTATACTCCAACAGCTGCTTCCTATGCTAGACAAAGACTCTTGGCTGGTCACCGTAGACATAAAAGAATCTTATCTGCACATCCCCATAAGGGAATCTTGCAGGAAATATCTACGTTTCAGGGCAGGCTCTATGCACGATCAGTTCTCTGCACTTCCCTTTGGCTTATCTACTGCGCCCAGGGTATTCACAAAGTGCATGGCTCCAGCCATTGCATACTGCAGGCAGAGAAATATTTAAATTTACCCATACTTGGACGATTGCCTGATTCAAGCGGACAGTCAGGAATTGCTACTTCATCACCTGATGTTTGTAAAGAGACTCCTAACTTCTCTGGTGTATACCATCAACAAAAAGAAATCACAGCTGGTACCCAGCCAAAAGATTGTATTCCTGGGAGCAAACTTGAACACAGCTTCCCAGATGGCATTCCTCACTCCAGCAAAGCAGGTTTATTTGGCAAATGACTTTAAACTACTGGCCACCCAAACCCAAGTATCTGCAAGAAAAATACTGCAAGCCCTAGGGTTCATGGCCTCATGCATTCTCCTAATTCCATATGCAAGATTGCATATGAGGAAACTTCAGTGGTACTTAAAAAGTCTCTAGTGTCAACATTCTCAGGACCTGGAAACAGTGATTCCTATCATTCCTTGCCTAAGGACAGAGTTCCTTTGGTGGGCAGAGGCTTGCGACCACAACAAGGGACTCCTTTTCACTCAACCCTCTGCCGCACAAACCCTGACAACAGACTCATCAGATTATGTTTGGGGGGCTCACATGGCAGGCAAATGCATTCAAGGCAAATGGAGTCAAGGACAAATTCACCTGCATATCAATCAAAAAGAAATGTTAGTGTACAGCATGCACTAACAGCCTTCAAATACCCTATCCTTCCAGGACAACTCTTGATAAAGACGGACAACACCACAGTTATGTGGTACATAATAAACAAGCAGGGGGGAACTCATTCCTACCCACTCTGCAGGTTAGCCATGGCTCTGTGGAACACAGACTTGAGCAATCAAGTGCACCTGCAAGCTCAATTCCTGCCAGGCAAACAAAATTCACTGGCAGACGACTTAAGCAGAAATCTTATGGATCCACACGAGTGGAAACTGGAATCCACCTCATTCAAACTTCTAATCCACAGGTGGGGGACACCAGAGGTTGACCTCTTTGCTTCCCCCCCAAAACCATCAATTGAGCAAATTTTGCACCAGAACTCCCACAGCCAAGCATGGAAAGTGGATCCCCTATCCTTTACATGGGAAAACCTCTCAATCTATGCCTTTCCCCCTCCTCTCAAAAGTACTACTCAAGCTCAAACAGGACAGGGCATGGCCAATCCTTATTGGCCACACCAGCACTGGTACCCACTCCTACACAGTCTGGCAGCAGTGCCACCCTGGCACTTGCTTCAGACACCCTCTCTGCTGTCCCAGCAGGAGGGACAGATTTTGCATCCTCCTCTGCTGCAAACCCTGAACCTGGCAGCCTGGCTTATTCCCTGAATACATCACGTAGCCCTCAGCAAACAGGTGCTGGATGTCATCCTTGAGGCCAGGAGGCCTAGTACTAGGAAATCCTATTCAGAAAAGTGGAAAAGATACTGTTCTTGGAGCCAGTCTCAAGGAAAGGACACAGCCGTGCCCACCTTACCTCAAATCCTAGATTATCCAGCAGAGCTGCTACACAAAGACCTATCCTCATCAATTAAGATTCATGCCTCTGCCATCTCAGCTCATTACAATACTGAGCCACCCCTCTTCTCTCACCCTCTGATCAAACCGTTCCTGAGAGGAACTAACAATTTAAGAACCCCAAGGAGAGCTCCCACTCCTGCCTGGGACCTTAACTTTGTACTAGAGAAGCTCACTCTTCCCCCTTTTGAGCCTTCTGCTACAGCAGAGTTAAAATTCCTCTCTTGTAAAACAGCCTTACTTCTAGCCATCACTTCAGCAAGAAGAATGTCCGAGTTACAGGCCCTTATGGCTGTGGAACCCTTCATTATCTTCCATGTGAACAGGGTTTCCCTCAGGACTAACCCATCATTTATGCCCAAGGTGGTATCCAGTGTGGCTTTAAACCAATCCATCCATTTACCAACCTTTTTTCCTAATCCTCAGAATAAAGGGGAAAGGATCCTGTACTCATTGGATGTGCACAGACAGCTCAGATTCTACCTTGACACGACTAAACCTTTCAGAAAATCTGACCAGCTGCTAGTCAGCTTTTCTACTGGGGCAGAGGGCAAGGCCATTTCAAAGCAAACCATTTCCAAATGGATAGCACACTGCATCCATTTCTGCTACAAACTCCATGGAAAACCTACCCCACAGTGAATCAGAATGCATTCCACTAGGGCTATTCTCAGGGGAGTCCGTATCAGGGAAATCCTGGAAGCTGCAACTTGGAGTTCTGTACACACCTTCACCAAGCATTACCACTTGCCTGTCTTTTCTAAATCCAGAACTGGATTTGCCACAGCAGCCTTACAAGGCCTGCTAGCCATCCCTAATACTTCTTGATTGCCTCCACCCTTCCTCAGCTTTGGGAGATGTTCAAGTGTATTCACTGTTGCAGTCCTGGTTACCCTCCCTCCCAGCCCACCTGACTTTTCTGTACTTTCTACCTATCCTCTTTTTTTTTGGCCATATCTTATGACAATGGTATTTACTTTTTACTGGAGGTGTTCCACACCATGTAATTGCTACCTATTTTGGGGGCTCCTGACATCTAGGCAAGAAAAACTGATGTAATGACGTCGGCTGCATGTTTTATACCCCTGACGTCATGGAAGAGGCGACGGCATCCGACGCAGAAATCCCAAGACTCTGGTATTTGGGCTGACTGAGGGCTACCTACAGGCAGATAACCCCAAGTGTGATGTCTGCAACAGTGAATAGACTCTAACATCTACATTTATGTTAAGTGTACACAACTGTACTTTACAAATACGGCTAGTGTGAAGGTATGATTTAAGGGGATTTTTGAAAGTGGTAGTACAGTTTTGTAATCTGAGGTCAGGTGGTAGAGTGTTCCATCGAGACTTCATTAGAGAAAAGAGATTTGCCAGAGCTGTTTCTACATGGGAGTGTATCAATCAGAGCTTTATTACTGGATCATGTTTGAGTTATAGAAACTTAGAAGACCGGTCAGGGCAGGGGTCTTCTCAAGGTATAGTATTTGGTGGGCAAGGTTGAGTTGGTGATAGCTTAGTATATTAGGAAATTCAAGCCACTGTAATGAATGTAGGGAATGGCAGTGGTGGGAGCAAGATTTGGAATTTGTTACGAACCTGGTGATTTTGTTGTAGCAAGTGGAAAGTTTGTGTAGGTCAGTTTTGTTTCGGTTTGTTAGAACTGGGGATGCATAAACTCGTGTGTATTAGGAGATGGGTTCTGGCTATATCAGTTCTAGACTTGGAGGTAAGGTACCTTTTACAGGAGTAGAGTGTCCCTAGTTTTTTATGGGCTTTGGAGATGGTTATAGAGATATGCTTGTATCTTAGTTGTGGGCCAGTTGTAATTCCTAGTAGTTTGGCCTCTGATACTGGGGTGATGATGGTCTTGTTGGCTGAGAGTATGGCGAAGGTGGGTTCGGTCTTGGTTTGGTGGAACAACATGAGCTGTGTTTTCTTGGTGTTCGATATCGATTGTGTCTTTCGTAGTCAGTTTTCTATTTCAGTAAATGATTCTTGGGCTTTTTGCTGGAGAAGTTGGATGCTAGGACCAGAGCAGATCAGGGTTGTGTTTGCAGATTGGACTACATCAGATTTTGTGGTTGCTAAGTGGAGTAGGGTTATAAATATGTTAAAGAGAAGGGGGGCCTAGAATAGAGCCTTCTGGGACTCCTAGTGTGACAGGAAGTGGGGGGATAGGGAGTTGAGCCATTCGACAGATTTTTGCGGTTGTCTAGGTAACGTTTGAACCACAGTAGGGTGCGGTTGTCACTGCTGAGGTCATCGAGGCAGGTTAGGAGTTTATTGTGAGAGACTGTATCAAATGCTTTGGATAAGTCTAGAAAGGTGGTGGAGACTAGGTTGACTTGGTTCCTGAGTGAGTTAATAGTGTTGGTGAAGCTGATTAGAGCGGTGGTAGTACTGTGGGATGGGCGAAATCCATGTTAAGATTTGGAAAGTAGATTATTGGAGAGAAGGTGGGTAAGGGGTTGATGGTGGACACGCAAGATCTTTGATAGGGGTGAAAGGATTGCAGTGGGTCGGTAGTTGGAGAGGTCAGTAGAGCGGCCATCCTTATGAAGGGGAATTATGAATGAGGTCTTCCATAAGGAAGGGACAGTATTTTCAGTAATGGATCTGTTTTATTAGTAGTGAAATGGGGTAAGCTTTAACTCTGCATGCAAGTTGAAGGTATTCGGCCTGAAGATTGTCAGTGGCAAGGGTGGTTGGTTTGAGTTTAGTTAAGTATTTTTGAATAATAGATGTTGGTACTGGCATGAGAGAGAAGGTAGTGTTTTGGGTCTTGGGGGCTTGTGATGTGTTAGAGCATGTGTTGTTTGAGTTTAAGAATGGAAGAGGTAAAGTATCTGTTGAAGCTAGTTGGCTATATTTAAGTTTGTGCCTTCTATATTGGGGGGGGTGGTTTTACTGGGCTGGAAGATGTTCACTGCAGCCCAAAATGTTTGAGGGCTGGAGTTGTTTTTTCTTTGTAGAGAGATGTAGTGATTTTTCTTGTCTATCTTAATTTTTTTTTTGCCTTATTTCAGAGTTCAAGGAAAGTTTGCCTAGTTGTGGGTGTCTTGTTTTTTGACAGACTTTATGCCTGGCTTTGAGTAAGGCTCTTGTGTTTTTTTGTAGCCAGAGGGCTGCGTTGCTGTGTATCCTAATTGTTTTAAATGGGGCTATCTGATCAAGGATCTTTAGAAATGTGGAGTTAATCAACTGCCTTGTTAAGTGGGAGGCTTTTGATGGGAGACCAGTAACGCAGTTTTAGGGCATCTTAAGAAGTGAGCTGTGGGGAAGTTTTTGCGGGAGCGAGTTTGTAGTATGGAGGGGCAAATATTAGATTTTAGTTTGTGTCTAAGGATAGATGTGGGGTTGTGATCACTGAAAGTGTCTGGCAGTGTGCCACACTCATGGGCAGTATTGAGTTGGTTGGTGAGGATCCAGTCCAATATGGATTCCCTTTTAGTAATCTTATCGATGCGAGTAGGTGAATAGATGACTTGGGTGAAGTTGTAAAGGTTAATATGGCTGGTGGGTTTTGGAGAGTGGATAGAGTTCCAATCATTGTTGACACTGCCTAGTACTATAGTTTCATGGTGAAGGGAGTGGGAGGCTTTGTGTAGTGTGGATTCTAGGGTGTAAAGTTGTCGCCTGGTGGTATATAAACACAAAGTAGGTTTAGATGCTTGTGTTGGTTTAGGTGGAGTTTAGTGAATATGGTTTCTGCATTATTGAAGTTTGGGGATTCATTTTGTAGGAGTTGCATCTTTAGACTAGTTGACTAGTTTAGACTAGATGCTGCATCTCTTTTGTTAACTCTGTCAGCCCTCAGAGTATTGTGTCCAGGTTGGGTAATGTAATTATCCTTGATATGTGGTTTGAGCCATGTCTCTGTAATGAGCATTGCATCAGGGTTATAAATGGAAATAGTGGAGTTTTTCTATTTTGTTGGAGTTTTTCTATTTTGTTCGTGATACTGCATGCATTCAAGTTCAGTATTAGTAGGTCAGAGGTTTTATGTTTAGGTGGGGGGTGGGAATTACAGGTGTTAGATGGAGTTGTCACCGGGCTACTATGGTGGTGATAGTTTTGATTTCTAGTATTGTTAGGGTGTGGAATTTGAGACTTGGTTGTTTTCTGGATATGGTGCCTGGGTAAATGGGTGGGCTGAGATGGATAGGATATTGCCTATAAATGAATGGGGTTTGGAATAGGTGAGGGGGTGGGGGCTAGGTGGTGTGAAGGGGTAGAGTAGGGGATCTCAGGTTATTGTAGTGGATTATTGTGAGGTGATGAGGTACTGATAGAGGCAATGGAGAACTATAAGTAGACAGAATAGTAATAAGGGAGTAAAGTGTTGTTGGGAATGGGCCATGATTAGAGTTGACTAGTTTTAACAAGGGAGTGTGAGTAATGTAGAAAGAAGTGGGTTGAGTGAGTAGGAGGTCAAGTAGGATGGAGGATAGAGTAAAGGTAGAGGTAAGATTGAGTAGTAAAAAAGCGGGGGGGGGGTTGGGAATTGTGTTATGCTAGGATATTGGGTGTGGAGTTGGTTCCTGAGCTTGGATTGGATGGTCGGTGTGTTAAAGGGGTCAAGTGATAATGGAGTATGGATAAATGTATGGGTAGTGGGGGCGGGTGAGAAATGGAGGCAGGGTAGGGGAGTGGAGAGAGCCCAAGCAAGGCAGAACCCACCAGGACCGCGTGGCACCAAAAAACAATCAGACTTGTGGATAAAATCAAGCCCGGTGAGTAGCCTGAGTCTAGAACCACCTCAAGGTTATGGAATTAGGCTGATTTTGTTCAGTTGTTGTGAGTTCTGCAATATAAAGATTTAATTAGGGATTATATTTGGATTGGTCACCAATTTAAGAGTGGGGAAGGCTAGGCAGAGGGCAGAAAGAGTAGCACGGGGTTGAACTCTGTCTCACCAGTATCCGCCGAATAACTGTGCTACCTTGATGTCTGCTGCCACCCACCCACTGGGGAATTAATAGTATTGCAAACAGATGCTGGGACGTACAATTGGGATATGAAGCAGGAATTAAGGGCCTCTCTTATGAGTGTGCATTCCCGTTTCTAGATTACATTACAGAGCAGGCAAATTACCAGTTCTGTCAAGTTTATGCTGCAACGGCTATGCACTTATGAAAAAACACGTACACAAAGCCCTAAATAAGATGTTCCCGGCCCGCTGAGGATTTTTCCTGAGGTGGAAACCTTGTTGGTTATTCCTGTGGAAGGGGAGGCCACCGCATGCTTGGGGAATAGCTGTAAGACATAAGGGGATAACTGGTTGAGAAATTACAGCAAAGGGTTTTGGCAAGGGTACTAGCTATGCTATCATGGATAGCACCTGGAATAATCCGTAAGCAGTTATTGTCGGAGCTGGATAGTGACAAAACACTTGTAAAAACAGCAGTTTAGGTAGCTAGCAAAGTATTCCCTTGTGCTTTGTTTGATATAAAACAACAATGCAGCTATGCACCACAGTATCCAGCACCGTCCTGTTGTAGGTGGATTTCTATGTACTGAATTGGCAGCACACAGTAAGAATGTTAACAATGCTGATCACTTCTGAGCAGTTATTGCCACAAGATAATGCTGGTTATAACAAGAGACCAACTAAAAAAACTCTTGAAATGCAGTTATTAAACAGTGAAAACCCTTTAACAAGACTGATATTGTGGATTGCAGTATATATAACATGTATAAACTCCGTTTAGACTGTCTTGCAGTATATATAACATGCATATGATCTGTTTAGACAGCAACTGGTTCACTGAGTGTACGCTAGCTGCCATTATAAACTGCTGCAATATTAATGTCTTGAAAGTGCACTGTTAAGGTGAGTATGTCAAGCAGCTGTATTTTCCTGCTGCATGTTGTATTAGTTGCCGTATTAAAGCTGTGTAGATTGCATTTTGTACATAAGTAGTGCACCATCAAGGTCAGCAGTGAGCAGAGATGGATGTCACTACAGTGCGTACCAGATTCGTGTGTGCTGTATACCATAAGGCATCATATTGTGGAAAGGAGAATCATGATGTTGAGCATCATTTGTTTGCAGTTAATGTATGAAAAAAGTGAAAATGGCTTAAATACTGAATTTTCTGGATGTCAAAAACTTAATTTTTTTGTGGCATACAAAACCCTGCATACACTCATCATGGGGAGGGGCAACCTCTTGACCCTATGTCATTTGGTTTCTATATCTCAGAGAAAAGAATATAACTGCTGTATTGGTCCTGGAAGTGCAACAGCTAAATGAACCTCATAAAACATTGTATGCCTTTTTTACCATTATTTATGTACAAGAACAGTAGAAAGTCACCATTTACAAAGAAGGCAGCAATCTTTTTGAAATTATTTGTTCTGCTTAATTTTTGTATTCATTAGCTGGATAATCTACTGGGGACAAGGTCATTTTTTTCAGTTGAGAGCACTGCCTGTTTAAGTGAGTTAGCTAGAGTCTCAGTGTTTGAAGTGGTATTTAGGGCATTAAACTCTGGACTTGCAGTATAAAGCTAATAAATCTCTCTCAACCTTAACCCTGTGCTTTAAATTGCCAGTCTTTTTCAGTAAGCAGCATAGTCACAAAGGAGCTAGTTTTGCAACACATACTCTAGCGGTGTGCTGTGCCATCTTTCATATGGATTGTTTATCTGACAATTGGTTGTGTGCTGTTGGTTACGTACTGTTTGAATTGCATATCTGAGCCTTCATTGTACTTTTTTCCTGTGTAGTGAGATTTTCAGTTCAGACTTTACATCTGAATCCAGCCTTAGGTCGGTAAAAATGTACTAGCTCTGATGGAGTATAACTTGATAGTGACTGAGCACAGTTTTCTTTTCTTTGTATTTACCTTTTAACTGAGCGCGGTTTTATATTCTTTGTATTTATGTAATTTTGTCTTATTTTTACAGATCAGCCAATCATTGGTGTTCCTTGTGCTGGCCACTTTGTTCAGTGCAGTTACAGGACTTCCATGGAGTCTTTACAATACTTTTGTTATTGAAGAGAAGCATGGGTTTAACCAGCAGGTACAAAAGTGTGAATATCTGCTAGAAACTGTTGATGGCATATAATATAGTACTTAATTCTATGGAATACTGTTTTTTTTTTTTTTTTGCATGCATGTTATGGAGATGTAACCTAGATAAAACTTTTTGGTTCATAAGAATGCAGATGTTTTTGTATTCATTGTTGTAGTAGTGCTAACTCTTGGGACTGCTGCTACAGAAGCCTTGACTTTGGAAGCTCTCTCGCGGATATCAGCATGCCAGTGGTGTAAAAGGAATGTCTGTCCACATGATCTCAATTTTTTTTAAGTAGTTTTGTAAAAAGATCTGTTGTCAATTCCTCTGTTTAGTCCAGCTTCAATAGTACAGATGAGTACCCCGTTGGTGAAAATACCTGCTATTTTTGCTTTACTTTCTTGCTGTGTTATTGGTTATCACTACTTTTTGTTGTGGACTGCTTGATCCTCGGGAGAGGGGGCTAGATGTTAATATCTAAAGTGACCCAGTGTTTGTTTCTCCACCAGGACATTCATAGTTGGTGTTTATTCTGTATGGGCTCAGAAAATAACATCACCTCTTGCCCCATTGCTTGTGTTTTAGTCAGAAGACTATCAAATGGAGAGCAAAAATCCCCAAGACTACTTGAATTAGAAAAAAACTGCTTCCTTTGTCTAGGAACACCAAGGCATCAGACAGATTTGTCCACAAATGTCTCACCAAAAAACATTAATAAAGTCACCCTTTAGAGAAGGGATATGGTGGAGGTGCCTACATACTGATCTAGGCTCCTTATGCTTGAGGGCATTGGGTCCAGTGAAGCAGTTTTACAACCCCTGCCCCCAGAAACCTGTGTGGACTGAGGCCTTTGGAGATGCCCTTCAGGAGGTCGCATATTCTCCTGAGATGAAGCCATTTAGCTGTTGGTTAATAAAGATGCTTATGCCCAAGTGTCTGGGTCTGACACCCCTGATGTTCTTCGTGTTTCACTGTTGCAGTCATTACATTTGGGTTATCTGCCTGCAGGTAGCCCTCAGCCAGCCTGAATATCAAAGTCTTGGATTCCTGCGTCGGATGCTCTCTCTTCTTCCATGACGTCAGGTCGTCAGGGATATAAAGCATGCAGCCGACGCCATTACATCAGTCTTTCTTGCTGCGCGGTGCCAGAAGCAGTTCGCAAATGCCAGTCTGCCGACTCCTGAAATTTTCGTTTTTGAGTTTCAGAACCGAAGTCTTAAAGCTAAGTACCTTGTTGGGGATCCTTTTTCTTGCTCTAAGCCGATGTCCGTAAAAGTTAACAATTGTATTACCTGTGGAAAGCAAATACCTCAAAGATTTTCATTCGTACTGCATTCCTTGCTTAGGCACAGACCACGACGTCCCTTGCTGTCGGTTTTGTGCCTTATTCAGTCCTCAGACTATTCATTGTCTGTTCATTTTTGCATCAAACTGTTTCGGTACTCTGTTTAATTATCTGGAAATGGCTTCGGTAAGCCATCCGACTACCGACATTCCAAAAAAAAGTAAAGATAAAGACAGAGACGGACTGCATAGGTCCAAAGCTGCCGATGACGCTTCTGTTAAGCTAGTCGCCAGTTTGCCGGTACACAATGATGCGCTTTCGCAGCCCCTGATACTCACTACTTCAGATTTACAGGCCTCTACTGAGATCCATTCGGAGTCTGGTATGCCGAAAGATGCTTCTTAAACCATGGAACCTGTGGATGTCTCTACCTTGGATGGGTCCAGAGCCGCTGTGCAGGCACCGGCTTCTGAGGGTGTCTTCAGGCCTACTGACTTGCATTTCAAACCGACGCCATCTTCTTTTTCAAGGCCTAAAACTTGACCCACGCCTAGAAAACCGATGTCCAAACCGCATGGTCAGGCCCATATGCCTAAAAAACAAATAAGAATGTCTGAAGACCTTATTGCCAGCCTTCATCCTCTAAGAGACCTTGTACTGAATTTTCCTTCTGATGCTTCTGATCAGTATTCTGAAATTTCTGTTTCTTCTGATTACCAGGATTTGCCCTTGTCTACCTATGAGGATTCTGATGCAGAGGACTCCATTCCGTCTGTTTCCCGTCCAGAAGATTTTTCTTTTGGTGAAACCTTGCACACTCTTAGGGAGCATTTCATCTGGGAAAGCCAGGATTATGCTGACTCCAAAAAGAGGCTTAGGGAATACTCAACGCAAGCCTTTATCTATCCCTCCTGTCCTGGACATTGTAGATGATGTCTACTTGGAATCTAGCCTGGCCCCAGATACTTTACCCCCGGCTCCCAGGAAACCTGACTGGTATTACAGAGTAACCAAAAAAGGAAAGTTCACCTCCAGAAATACAGCCTTTATTGTTCTGGAATTGCACCTTGTGTATTTCTGGAGGTATTACAGAGTACCTGACTTTCACAAGTTCCTCTTCAGGAATCCTACTGCGGACCCAGAGACCATTTCCCAGGGACCTAAAGGCATTAAGGCTACTACTGCCAAAAACCCTACCCCCTCTGATAGAGATTCCAGGGCCTTCAACAGATGGGGTAAGAATGTATACACTTCTGCTACTTTGGCCATTAGGGCTTTAAACTGTCAGTTTCATATTTTAAAGTATCAGCAGCATATTATGGGACTACTTAAACAGGTGATTCCTGACTGTGCTGAAAATAAAGAATTACAGGATTCAATGCATTCTGTTGAACAAGTTGGTAAACATACTTTGCAATGTGGTTTTGACTCTTTAAAAGCATCTTGCAGGGCTGCTGTCACTGGGTCTGTTCTTAGAAGGCATGCTGGGCTTAAGGAGCCAAATTTGCCAGAACATGTTAAAGCTAAATTACTGGATGCTCCCTCAAACCAAGACTGCCTGTTTGGCAACAGAACAGAAGTCGTCCTTAAAAAGATGGAGGAAAAAGCTAAATCTATGCAAACTGTTAAAGATTTCCTGCAAGTACAGCCACCCAGATTTAGTAGGCATTGGCCTTCTAAGAATTGGTCCTTTCCTGTCTCTTCCAGGCCTTATCAGTCCAAACCCAGGAACAGCAGACCACCTAGGCGACAGTCTCAAGGTAGTCACAGGCCTAAGCAGTGGGGGGCTCCCATTTCCAAAGCTGGAAGTGGTAAGACGCACTCCCCCATGGAAAACTGTCCACATGACCTAACCTTAAACTTTCCAAGCCCTGCTCATCTGACTTCCCCCTTACGGGGAAAGATCACCCTGCATGCAGAAAACTGGGAACTCATTACCCGGGACAAATGGGGTTTTAAATATAGTTTCCCAAGGATACAGATTCCACTGCCACACCTTACCAACCCCAAACGGTTGGCCAAACCCACCCCCAAATCTGTGGGCATAGGCTCAACAGAAAGTTCTCTCTCTTCTAAGTATCAGGGCTTTTCAACCTGTCCCAGCAGAAGAAAGGGGACAAGGTTTTTACTCACGACTTTACCTGGTACCCAGAAAAGACAGCTCCTGGCGTCCTATCCTGGACCTCTCTATTCTAATCACCTTTTTGGTAATCCCAAAATTCAAAATGCTAACACTTACTTCATCAGCTGCTTCCTGTGCTAGACAAAGATGCCTGGTTGGCATGGCAACCTTAGACTTAAAGGAAGCTTACCTGCACATTCCAGTAAGGGAATCTTGCAGGAACCACTGGTACCCCTCTTGCGCAGTATGTCACTGTTGGAACCATGGCACCTGCCTCAGACCCCTTCCCTGCTGTCCCAGCAGGAGGGCCAGATTCTGCACCCCCAGCTTCAAACCCTGAACCTTGCAGCCTGGCTAATTCCCTGAGCTCTCCAATAGTATCCCTCAGTAAGCAGGTGCTAGATGTCATTCTGGAGGCAAGGAGGCCTAGTACTAAAAAATCCTATGCTGAAAAGTGGAAAAGATACTGTTCTGGAGCCAGACTCAGGGGATGGGCACAACAGTGTCCAGCTTACCGCATGGTCTTCAATACTTAACAGAGGTGCTGCACAAGGGCCTTTTTCTTCTCATAAATTAAAATTCATGCCTCAGCCATTTCAGCACATTATAATACTGAGCCCACCCCTCTTCTCTCACCCCCTGCTGAACCAATTTCACAAGGGCCTTTTTCTTCTCATAAATTAAAATTCATGCCTCAGCCATTTCAGCACATTATAATACTGAGCCCACCCCTCTTCTCTCACCCCCTGCTGAACCAATTTCTCAGAGGGGCCAAAAATGTAAGACCACCCAGGAGAGCCCCTACTCCAGCCTGGGACCTTAACTTTGTATTGGAAAAGCTCACTATTCCTCCTTTTGAGCCAGCTGTAACTGCAGAGTTGAAATTCCTTTCTTGGAAAACAGCCTTCCTTCTAGCCATCACTTCAGCAAGAAGAGTGTCTGAATTACAGGCCCTCATGGCAGTGGAGCCCTTCATCATCTTCCATGCAGACAGGGGGTCGTCAGGACCAATCCTTCCATTATGCCCAAGGTGGTATCCAGTGTGGCCCTTAATCAGTCTGTTCATTTGCCAACCTTTTTTCCTAATCCACAGAACAAAGGGGAATGAGTACTGCAGTCTTTGGAAGTGCACAGACAACTTGGATTTTATTTGGACAGGACTTAGCCGCTCAGAAAAACTGAACAGCTGCTTTTGTTGTCTTTGCTGCAGGGGCATAGGGGAAGGCCGTTTCAAAGCAAACCATTTCTAAGTGGATAGGCCATTGCATTCATTTCTGCTATAAGCACCATGGAAAACCTACCCCGCAGGGGATAAGATCACATTTCACCAGGGCTGCATCTACCTCTACAGCCTTTCCCAGAGGTGTCCCTACCAGGGACATCCTAGAAGCTGCTACCTGGAGCTCTGTACATACCTTCACCAAACATTATCACTTGCCTATTTTTTCTAAATCCAGAGCTGGTTTTGCCACTGCAGTCTTGCAGGGCTTAATAGCTGGTCCTAATGCTCTCTAACTTCCTCCTCCCTTCCTTAGCTTTGGGAATCTACCCAAATGTAATGACTGCAACAGTGAAACACGAAGAACATAGTACAGTTGTGTACACTTACCGTAAATGTAGATGTTAGAGTGAATTCACTGTTGCAAACCCTGGTTACTCCCCTGACTTCTCTTGGCTATATATCTCTTCTTGTTTAGTGTATTTTAGCTTTCTGGTGTATATGCTTTTTGTTGGAGGTGTAACCTTGTATATAGTTGCTTCCCATTATGGGGCACTTGACATCTGGGGCAAGAAAAACTGATGTAATGGCATTGGCTGCATGCTTTATACCCGACGACCTGACGTCATGGAAGAAGAGACAGCATCTGACGCAGGGATCCAAGACTTTTAATATTCATGCCGGCTGAGGGCTACCTGCAGGCTGATGACCCAAATGTAATGACTGCAACAGTGAATACACTCGAACATCTACATTTATGGTAAGTGTCCACAACTGTACTTCCTGGTAACTGAGAGCAAGGGAGGTATGCTTCCATTTGTAGTAAGCTAGGATGTCTGTGGCCCCCAAATTGAATTCACTAGTAGCCACATGCAACCAAAGACTTCGAAGGCGCAGTCACTGTTATGATCAGGCCCAAGATACACAAGCCTCAGATGTCTGACATTTTGCTGTAGCTTGAGTAGGATGGGTCTCTGGTCCCATTGCAGGACTTAATGAGACTGGTGATGGACTTCATGTTTTTCCTTAAAAACTTGCAACCTGTCTTGGACAACCTATCAGTTTTGTGGATCCTCAGCCAAAAATATAATGGGGAGTTTTCAGACCTGGAGGTGGGCAGACTGGCTTATGTAGACCACATATTCTCCCAACTGTCTTCTGTGTCAGACACTAAGGACACCTTTTCCTTTTCTTCCTCACAAGAGGATTTCCCATTTGAAGATTCCCACAAAAAGTAAAAAAAAAAAAAAAAAAAAAAAAAATCTTCATGTGAGAAGCTAAAGACTACTCAGTTGATTAGAAAAAATAGAGAAGTTTTGGGATTACCAGAACATTAGTCCTTGGCTATTTCTCCATTTATTGAAATGTTGAAACAAGCATTCACTGGTCCAGCTTTGGAGCTGGATTTGCAACTCTCTGCTGTTATGAAGCCTGGCTGTTTCTGAAGGGTTATGGACTCCTCTAAGTATCTTTGCAAGAACTAAACTGCTAACCCAGTGCTAATGTCCATGGATCCATCAGGGGATCTTCTGAGGCTCCAGCCAAGAATCTCATCCCAAATGAGATAGTAAGCAGAGTACTTGATCATTTGGGTAAGTAGGATGTCATTCTGTATCACTGTTGCAGAACTATTCACAATAGGGATCTCCTGCCAAGGATAGCCCAGTGTCTGGCCAGTATATCAAAGCTTTTAGAACTTGCATGCGCCATACATCATACTTTTATGCCGTAAGAGGCATAGGGCATAAAGGTGATGTACTGGCGCAGTTACCCAGAACTACTTTGCCACCAGTCCAAATGCTATCATCACTTGTCGGTCTGAAAGCCCTTTTAGTGTGCTGAATACCTACCTGTCAGATAAGTGCTCCTTTGGGGTCCTTTTATTCTTTTTTGATCTTGTAACCTTTTAGTTACCTACAGTTCATGCCATCCAAGAAAGGAAAATGTTAATGTGGGAGGCAGATTCCCCATAAAGGACCATCAGTGTCTTTTTTTTTTTTTTTTGGGTGTTTCCCACGGCCGTACATCCTGTAACATTTGCAAAATGTTTGTACCAAAAACTTTTAGAAGTTGCTTATCTTCCCTAGCTATCTGTCTTGAGAACCAGAGGCTAAAATTGTTAGCCCAAGGTAGCATGTCAGAATCTGCTAACCCTGAGGTCCCATTAAGCAAGAAAAAGACCAAGAATCCTCTGTGTGATTTTTTTTTTGGCTGTCCATCCTCCACCAGTTGTCCTCCTTGAAGTGGGTGAAAATTCTGTAGGCCATCTGGTTGTCTACATAGGATTTCTCTACCTCAACCCCATCAGAGGCTGGCATGGATCCTTCATTCCACATGTCCTCTGAGGCTTTGCAGGGGTCTGCTGCAGACATTGACAGGAAACTGCGGTTGATCATCTTGTAGGGCCCCATAGGGATTCCGCAGATTTTGGTCAGGGAAGAGATTTTGGGTACTCTTATGGAGTCTCAAGGGTTGAAACTTCTGGTGTTTCAGAGCTGACATCCATGCTAAGAAAAAGCAGAAGACTAAGCATAGTTCTGTATGCCCTAAAGATCCTTATAGGGATTGGCAGGAGTTGACTGAGGGGCCTGTTCAATGTCTTAATGGCCCTGAAGCCTTCTCAAGGGGTTTCTGTACCTACTTCCCCTTGGATGACTTCTCCTTCCAAGTGAGCTAGGGAACCTGATTCCTCAGATGAAAATTCAAAGTCTGATGATGATGAAGCCTCTGTCCTACTCTTCCCAGATGCCCTCGCCTTTGGCTTGTGTCTCTGTTGAAGAAGATTTTGTAAGTCCTGAGTCTCCTTTTCGAGTAATCCTCTTTTGTATAAGCTATAGTCAGAATGATGGAATACTTTTAAGTAGGATTCTTCTCATGTGTCTGATGTCCAGAAAATGTATTATGAATTCTTCAGGTGGATACTCTTAAACCTTCTGCAGAACTTCCTGTATTTGCTGCCTTGTTAGACACCTTTATTGCTGCATGCAAGACTCCAGATTCTGATACTTCTGCTCCTATGAAATCTGACAGGTTCTGTAGGGTTCCTGAGGATTGCCAGTTCTTACTTAAATGTCCTTCTCCTGACCTTGGTGTAATATCAGTCTTCTCTGACAAGCCTTGTAAAGTTTTGCCTTCAGATAAAGAGTAGGGTAGCAGAAAGAATTGGTAAGATGGTTTATACTGCTTCTGCTGTGGCCGTTTGTGCCATCCGGTGTCAGACCTACATGATATATGTGCTCTGGTCTTGATTGCCCAGGCTTATCAGGTCATTTCTAATCTCCCTCATTCTGAAGCAAAATTGTCTGCTCTGTCCTTTTTAGGTTCTACTTCTCAGGTGGTTTGTCAGTATATCAAGTATAGCTGTGATGCTGCTGATGCATCTTCCAGAGCTGCTGCATTTGGGTCTGTCTTGAAGAGTTATTCTTACCTTCGCCTGCAGTCCTTACCTAAAGACATTAAGGCAAAGTTTTACCTAAAGACATTAAGGCAAAGTTACTAGGTGCACCTTTGGATAATAAAAATCTCTTTTGGACTGCTAATGCCGGGATGTTTGTCTCTTCAGGAATAAGTAAAGCATTGTAGGATCTTAAACAAATTTGTGTGTCCCCTATCTCTAAGTTCCAGAGGAACTGTCCTACTAGGTCTGCTTTTGTTTACAGGCAGCCTTGTCAGGCCTCTAAAGGCAGAAAGAGAGGTAGGTGAGCTCCTCCAAAGTTTTTGCAGGCTGGTGAGGCTCGGAAGCCTCCTTTACCAAGCAAGCCTGCTTCTCTTTGACGTCTTGACTCCCCACCATGAAGTTCCTTTCCAGATTGGCATATCATCTCAAATTCTTGGCATGCGTCTGTCATCCAGTAGGGCTATTTCATGGTGTGGAAGTCTCTCCCTCCTTTTTTAGGGATTAACCAACTTCCTCTGGAACAATTTCCTCATTTCTTGGAGGTTTTTGGGTCCCTGTTTAACCAGGGAACTGATCAGCGTGTCCCTCCTCGTAAGGTAGGAAAGGGTTTTTACTCCAGGATGTTCCTGGTCCCCTCAAAAAAAGGGTACTTGGAGACCTATTCTAGAGCTGTCTTTGCTCAACACCTTTCTCAAGGTTCCTACATTCCAGATGTGTACTCTTCAAGTCCTGTTTCCTGTCATTCTACCCCCAGGCTTTTATAGTGTCCTTGGATTTGAAGGATGCTTACCTTCATATTGCTATTCACTCCCTTTTCAGGAAGTTTTTGCGTTCCTCTGTTTCTTTCATTTTCAGTTCCCTGTTTTGCCCTTTGGCCTCTCTACTGCCCCAAGGGTATTCACAATTTACCTAGCTTCTGTGATTGCCTTTTGCAGGCTCCAAGGCTTTCAGATTTTTCCTTATCTAGATGACCTGTAGCTTCAGGCGCCTTCTCCCATTCACGTGTTGTAGAAATCTGAAGTTCACCATCTCTCTCCTCAAAGTCTGGGGCTCACTATCAACTTTCAAGTCTGTCCTGCCTCCCTCTCGGGACCATGTTTATCCTGGTTGCAGGATTCAGACAGTTCCAATGTTGGCTTGTCTTCTACCTTCAAAAGTTCTGTCCTTGACTGTTTTTTTCACTCTTTCCTCTTTCCCCTCTGCCTGCTATTCCAGCCAGAAAGTTTCTTCTAATTTTGGGATTCATGATGACCTCTTCCAGTGTGCTCCCTTCTGCCAGACTGCACATGTGAGGTATCATTGAAGCTTCTGTAAGTTAGTTTGGCTTCAGCATTGCCATCCTTGGGATTTCATTGTGTGTCTCCTTCCTTGTCTAAAGCAGGAATTTGAGTGGCGGATTCTGCAGGTATCCCTCAACCCAGACTTGATATGTCAGCCTCTGGTTCATTCTCAAGAACTATTCACAGATGCTTCAAACAGGGGGTGGGGGCTTCCTGTGGTTATCCGAACGTCAAAGGTCTTTGACCCCCAATCGGAGGCCAGACCCTGTCAACATCAAAGAGATGAGAACTCTGATTCTGGCCCTTCAAGTCTTTCACCCCATGCTGTCTTCAAGGTGTTCAGGCCCTCTGAAGGTTTACACAGGCAACACCACAATGATGTGGTATATCAACAAGCAGGGATGGACAAAATCATATCTTCTCTTCAGGTTGACTCTGCAGGCCTGGGATCTGTCTCTCCATTATCAGTTAACTCTTCAGGCAGTGTACATTACCTCTGAGATGGATGCTGTACAGAGATGTATTTCTGGACATAGTCCATTGGTACTCTGAACAGGCAACTCCCTGTTTTCTGTTAGAGTGCCATGCTGTCTGGTGTGGAAGACAGACACACTTTCGGATGTTTTGTTATGCATTAGCTGGACTCCCAAAAATCTTTAGTGCTCCCTTTTCACCAAGATGGCACTTGCTCCCCCTCTTAATGCATTTGGCTAGGGACAGTCATCACAAGTCACTTCATTGGTTGGACTTCCTCACATAGGACAAGGGGTCACTCATCCATCCTCACTTGTCCAGTCTTCAGCTGACGCTGAAAGGGTTTTGATTCCTTTTGGCATCTCTTTTCTGAGGATGTGCTTAAGGTTTTAGAGGAGGCAAGAAAACCTGCAACCAGATTCTTGTAACCAGAAAATCTTGTGTCCAAATGGAAGAGATTGTCTGTCTGTTGCCATGCTTATAACCAGGATACATTTTCACTGGGGGTCCTTCTGGTTCTCTTATTTGTGTGAGTTGTTCCAGTCTGGTTTGGCCTATTCTTATGTAAAGGCCCATTTGTCAGCTATTTCTGCTAGTCTCCCCATGAATCCTCCTTTGGCTTCTTGCTTTGAGGTCAAACAGTTTCTTAAAAGCATCCTGTAGGCCCCCAAGGAAGCCTGTTCCTTCTCTGTGGGAACTTAATTTTGTTTTAGAAAAATTGACCCAGGCTCCTTTTGATCCTGCAGGTTCAGCTTCTCTGCAACATTGTACCAGGAAAGACTGTCTTTACTTGCTCTTACTTTTGTTCAGGGGGTTTCTGAGCTTCAGGCTCTTATGGCCTTCCCTCCTTTTAGTTTTTCACAGTGATAGTTTGTCCCATCATACTAATTCTTCTTTAATTCCCAAGGTGGTCAACGAGTTGTACTTAAATCAGTCAGTTCAACTCACTTCCTTTTTTCCCTTCCCCTGTCTGCTAGTGAGATGATGTTGCATACCTTGGATTTACACAGGCAGCTCTGGTATTATTTGGATAAAACCAAAGCCATTTGTAAATCTGACCAGCTTTTTGTTTTTCATCAAACAACATTGGGTTTGGCTGTTTCTAAGCAAACCATTTCCTCCTGAATATCTAAGGCCATTTCATTTTGTTGTTCTCCTCATACCAAATTTCTGTCAACTTCTGTTAGAGCTCACTCCACTAGAGCTGTTGCATCTTCTGATACTTTCTTCAAGGGGTTGGACACCAATTCCATCCTTGAAGCTACTGCTTGGTCTTCAGTGCATACTTTTGCTAAACATTATTAATTGGATTTGGTTTCTAGGGCTAGAGCAGATTTTGCTTGAGCCATTCTACATGGGTTTGTTGAGGGCTCTTCCCAGCCTTTTACCGCCCATTCCTTTTCTTGAGGTTTTGTACACTCCCTTTTGTGAAGAATACTGCAACAGTGATATAGAAGGACATAGAACAGTTGTGTAATACCTTACTGTAACAGTAGATGTTATGTGATCCTATCTCGCCTACATTCTGGACTGATGGGCTCGGAGCCGATCCTAGGCTCCGACTCGGCACGCTATGCTATAGAGCGAAGCCTCTTATTGGCGGAGCTATTCTCTATCCCAGGATGCACCACCACTAATCCCCCAGATCTCGTTTGCCGCTTACAAGCTAGGACGTGGTCTCAAACTTGGCTGAGCTAAGTGCTGTTTTTTTCTAAAGTTTTCCTGTCAGGAAATTCTCTTTTCTTACCCAAAAAGCTGTTTTAACAGCTATTGTTGTGTACGCGTGTTTTTTGATATAATTTTGTGGTAAATTTGTGTGTTTGTTTAGGGAAAGGTTTCCCGTTTAAGTTAGAGGGGCCTTCCCCTATTCCTTAGCAAGTTTCTCTTTTTTTAAGGAGGTCAAGTACCTGTTTAAGTTAGAGGGTTCTTGGCCCTCCTGTTTGGTGTTTGTGATATTTGTATTGTACTGGTTAATTTTTGACCTATCGTAAAAAAAAAAAAAATTTTTATTGTTTAAAATCTTTGTTTTTCTGAAGATAGTGATTTTTTCCACTGTTATAGTCACTGTTTTAGGGGCATTATGTCCAAAGAACATAGACCCTCAGGTGTCCTTCAAGAAGTGCACGAGGTGCAATTACAAAATGTCTATAACCGATGATCACTCCTCGTGCGTATATTGTTTAGGCGCCAAGCACCTACAGGAGTCCTGCAGCGTGTGTCACGCCTTTTCCTCTAGGGTCCTCCAAGAGAGGAAGAATAAATTAATCTTGAAAGGGCTGATTAAACCCTCCTTCGAGGAGGCCTTATCTTCCTCATACTCTCCAACTAAGAAAAAGAAAGCGTCGGCTCCGACCAGCCCGTCGGAACCGACTACTAAGAAATCCAGGCAGGCTTCTCCATCGGCTCCACTGACTTCGGAGCCGAGGGCGGAACGGTCTGCCTCGATGCCCCCAGTCTCGACTCCTCCGGTTTCGGAGCCGATGACTGGGGCTTCGAGAGGCGGGTCACCTTCATCGGCTCCACTGATTTTGGAGCCGATAAGGGTTGCCGGCTCAGACTCTTCCCCTTCGGCACCGAAGCCCTCCTTGGCACCAAGGGAAATTGTTTTGGGATCTCCCTCGGCACCGATACTGGTTGAGTCCATTCGGAGCCGGTCCCCCTGTCCTTTGGAACCGATGGAGAAGTCGGTTCGGACCCGATCGGTTTCCTCTAGATCTTCCAAGATGTCTGATTCGGACATCGACAGGGTGCTCCTAAGACTGTTTCAGTCTCCTGTATTCCAGAAATTAGTTTCGGCTCCAGCCCATTCGGCTTCGGAGCCGATGGCCCACCCTGTAGTTCTGGTTCCTCCTCCAACAGCCTCGGCACCGTTGGAGCCGGTGCTGGTGGAGCCGATGGAGGTTTTCGGGTCGGCCCCGACCCTTACTCCAACCCCGGCTCTCGAGTCGGAGTTCAGTACACGGACCTCCTCTGTCGGCCCCGGGGGGGATGCTTCGGGACTGATGTTTTCGGTTCCGAGCCTTCCTTTCGGTGCGTCTGCTGCGGGGGTACCATCCACTGTTGTGGCCACGGGGGTTGGACCTTCCCAGGATTCTGGTGGTCCGGCCTTCAGGGCCATGAGGAGTGCGTTAGCCAAATCTTCTTTGGCTACCTCCACGGTCTCACAAGCACCTTCCCTACATACGGAGACTGGGTCTTTGGCAGTCCCCCTGTCCTTAGACAGCGGAGCCCCGGGGCCTCAGGTCACCCCCACTGGGGGTTACCCCCCTCCTGGAGGTCCCTCTGAAGCTTCTTCAGAGGAACCCCCAAGGAAAAGATCGTGCAAGAGGAAGCACGTCAACTCCCCCGATGAGTCTCTCACGTCAGACACTGATCTTGATGATGCGGAGGGGTCCCCTAAGTCGTCCTCAGATGATGTCTCCTTTGCAGACGAGGCGGCTGGCATTCCAAACCCCCTTCTGCTGACGAGTCGGTGTTCCTTAAGGCCTTCGGGGCTCAGACTTCCGCCTCCTGGGTGTCTCCGCCCTTCGACGAGCTCCTAGATTTGATCTGTCAAAGGGCGTGGGAACATCCAGATTCTGTGGAACCGGTGCCTGCTCGCCCACATAAGTACCTATCAGCACCCCCAGAGAAGGAGTTTTTGACAAAAGGTATGGCTGTAGATGCCTTGGTGGTGGCATCTGCTACCCAGCAAGATGTAGCAGAGGCTTCGACGTCCGTCCATCCTCCTAATAAGGAGTCTAGGAGCATGGATCAGTACGGGAAGCGCACCCTCAGTTCAGCGGCCTTTACCTTAAGGTCCCTGAACTATTTAACGCACTTCACCAGGTTTCAGAGGGATCTGATCAAGGAGCTTTCAGATACCCTCTTGGGTAACCTACCTGAGCAGCTGGCCCAGACGGTTGGCTCTCAGTTGGCTACGCTGTCATCGATATCAAACTCGTCCATGAGGCTCATTTCATATGCGGCCGAGGGGGCGAGTAGAGCGGGTACGGGTATTGCTCTACGGAGGCAAGCCTGGCTCCACCTGTGTCATTTTGCGGAAGCCTTCAAGTCTTCCTTTGCCGACGCTCCCTTTGATGGGTCCTCCTTGTTTGGACCCAAGGTAAAGGACACATTGACCCGCTGCGAGCAAGAAGGTAAGACTTTGACTGCCGTAGGGGCACGATTTTCCACTCCCTTTCGGCCTTATCCCAAGGCTAAAAGAGGAGGGAAAATGTGGTTCCGTAGATCCCAGAAGCCTTATCCCTCGCAGCAGGACGATCCCCCTTCTAGAGGCAGAGGAGGGGGAAATTTTTCTGGAAGACGCCGTCCCAGAGGCGGCAGAGGCCCCCGCAACACTGGAGACCGCGATCCCTGAAGGATTGCCCGACTGTGCAGCTCCGGAGCCAGTCGGGGGTCGTTTTTCGAGGCACCTAAAAGCCTGGGAAGGTATCACTCAGGACCGATGGGTGCTTCGAATTATCGCCGGAGGTTACGCCATCCCCTTTTCTCACTCCCCACCTCCGTCCAAGAAAATCCCGGACCCGCCACCCAGTCAACGGGAAATTGCAGCCTTAGAAGTCTCAAAGCTGCTTCAAAAAGGAGTCATCCAACCGGTCCCCGCAGACCAGATCAGATTAGGGACTTACTCAAGATTCTTTTTGGTGCCAAAAAAGACCGGGGACTTGAGGCCCATTTTGGATCTCAGCATTCTAAATCGTTCAGTCAAAAAGTCCAAGTTCTGAATGGTCACCTTACAATCCATTCTCCCACTGCTGGAGAAAGGTGTTTGGATGTGCTCCATAGATCTCAAGGACGCCTATTACCACATCCTGGTAGATCAGACGTCCAGGAGACATTTGCGCTTCAGCCTAGGAGACGGTCATTTTCAGTTCCGCGCGCTGCCCTTTGGTCTCACCACAGCCCCCAGGGTGTTCACCAAATGTTTGGCTGTCGTGACTGCTCACATGAGGAGTCTAAGATTCCAGGTGTTTCCGTATCTGGACGACTGGCTCCTAACTGCCACCTCCAGGCGTCGTCTATTGCAGAACCTACAAGCCACAATATCACTAGGCACTTCCCTTGGAATCACCTTCAATTGGCCAAAGTCTGTGTTGCTGCCATCTCAACGCATAAGATTCATCGGAGTAGAGATAGACTCAAATCGAATGCGGGTCTATCTTCCTACAGAAAGGATACAAACCATACAGGCTCAAGTCCGAGCCTTACTTCTCAGATCCAAAGCTCCAGCCAGGATGGTCCTGCAGCTATTGGGATCTATGTCGGCCACTGTTCTTCTAGTCCCCCTAGCAAGGTTGCATATGAGAATTCTCCAGTGGCTTCTTTCGACACAGTGGTCCTTTCAGGATCTCCCTCTCAGTCACCTCATACGGATCACGGAAACCTGCAAACGGGACCTTCGCTTGTGGCTGGTGCCCTCCAATCTGGATCAGGGTCGATCCTTTGTTCCACCTCCTCCTTTGGCCACTTTGACTATGGACGCCTCCCAGATGGGGTGGGGGGGGGCATTCCCTGGGCAGGTCAGTCCAAGGCAAATGGCATTCAGAAGAGTCTTCTTCATATCAACATTTTGGAAATGAGGGCGATGCTTCTATCTCTACAAGCCCTCCACGATTACCTCCCTCAGGGCGTAATTGCCGTTCACTCCGACAACATGTCAGTGGTCTGGTATCTGAACAAGCAGGGAGGAACCAGATCCTACCCTCTTTGCAGAGAGGCCATGAGAGTCTGGGAATGGGCAGTGGCGACCAGACGTTTTCTGATAGCAACTCATATCCCTGGCAAATCCAACGTGATAGCCGACAGACTGAGCAGAACTATCCTCTCTCCTCACGAGTGGTCTCTGAACAATGCAGTGACGGCTCAGATCTTCAGCAAATGGGGAATTCCTTGTTGCGACCTCTTCGCAACCCCGCTGAACGCGAAGTGTAGAAAGTTCTTCTCCCTCACTCCAGCTCCGGGAGAGAGTCCTATGGACGCACTATAGCCCATCCTTGGCCCACTGGATTGCTATACGCCTTCCCCCCAGTTCCCCTCCTTCCCAGAGTGATCCAAAAGGCGTCTCACTTGGGGAGCAAAATGATCTTAGTTGCTCCTTACTGGCCTCATCAGGTATGGTTCCCCTATCTTCGGAAATATGCACTGGACGGTCCATGGTTCCTGGATCAGATCCCAGACCTATTAATTCATCAGTTGGGACTACTCCACCAGTCCCTTCACACTTTGAAGTTAGCAGCATGGCTCCTCCTCTTCCGACTATAGTCAGGAATCATACCTTAGACCCGGAAGTCATACATATCTTATCTTCGGCCCACAAGTCTGCCACTAAGAAATTGTATACTAGCAAATGGAAGAGATTTGCTATTTGGGCTCAACTCCGGGGTCTGGATCCCATTACTATTCCTGTATCGGAAGTCCTAAAATTTCTAACTTCCCTATTCAATCAAGGTTCTTCAGTCTCTACCATCAAGGTCCAATTGGCAGCTATTTCCAATTTTCATGAATCTATAAACCCACCTTTAATGAGCAACAGATTGTGTAAAACCTTCATGAAAGGTGCTGCGCTTTTACGACCTCAGATTTCTCATCCTGCTCCTCCGTGGGATCTCGATGTGGTGTTAGGTGCCTTAACCTCCTCCCCCTTCAAACCGGTGATTTGAAATTTCTAACTTGGAAAACTGCTTTTCTGGTCGCTATTACTTCTGCCAGAAGGGTTTCAGAGCTTCAAGCTCTATCTGTAAAACCACCGTACCTGGTTTTTCACAAAGATAGAGTATCCCTCAGGCCTAATCCATCCTTTGTCCCTAAAGTTTGTTCCAGTTTTTGCCTGCAGCAGTCATTAGAACTTCCAGTTTTCTTTCCAAAGTACTCAAACAAAGCGGAATACATATTCCACACATTGGATGTCCACAGACAATTGCGTTTTTATTTAGACAGGACCAAACAAACAAGGAAAACAGATCAATTGTTTGTGTCCTTTTCGGATAATAAATTGGGCAAAGCCGTCACAAAGGTCACTATTGCCAAATGGATCAGGGACTGTATTAGTCAAGCTTATTCCTCTTCTAATAAAGAGCTTACGACCTCTGTCAAAGCTCACTCTACAAGAGCTATGGCTACTTCAGTAGCATTCCATTCTAAGCTTGCCATTAGTGACATTTGTGCTGGCGGCTACGTGGTCTTCCCCGCACACTTTCATTTCCCACTACAAATTGGATGTGGCATCCCGGGGGCAAGCTTCATTTGGTTCCACAGTGCTCAGGAGTGTTTTCCAGTGAGCCACCCAGGATTTAGGTGCTAGGGACGCTGTCCCATCAGTACAGAATGTAGGCGAGATAGGATCACATAACATCTTTTAGTTATGTACTCACCATAATTTTAGATGTTTGGGATCCATCTCGCCTACATTCCCAATAACCCACCCTCCTTCCCCCTGCCTTGGAGATCAGAAGAGATCGGACAGTCCGAATTCTATTGTTTCATCTTGAAACGTCTGGCAATGTTATATAAACAAGTCATGTGTGTGTGCATGAATGCGGACAAACAAGGTCTGGGGGATTAGTAGTGGTGCATCCTGGGATAGAGAATAGCTCAGCCAATAAGAGGCTTCGCTCTATAGCCTAGCGTGCTCCGAGCCCATCAGTACAGAATGTAGGCGAGATGGATCCCAAACATCTAAAGTTATGGTGAGTACATAACTAAAAGTTATCCTTCCCTTCACTGTTGTAGTATTCGCTCCCTCCTTCTAACCCTTTTTTCCATCTGCATTTTCTCCTCCTGGATGTGCATGGTCATTTTTGTCTTGTGGAGACTTATCTCTTCTGGGGCAATTCAGTTTTGGATAACTGTGTCCGTATGTCACCTATACAGGAAGCATACATGTGACATACGATGCATGCAAGGTTTAAAGGCTTTTGTGTACAGGCCATATAATGGGCTATCCTTGGCAGGAGAATACAATTGTGAAGAATACTGCAACAGTGAAGAGTAAGATATCTACAGTTATGGTAAGATTTTACACAACTGTACATTTTGCACAACTGCCGCCCTGGCCTTTGGGACTGTGAAGTAACTTACACAAGCTCAAATACCAAGGGATTCTGCTGTCCTAGCTAAGAGTGGTGGAGGTAGACGACAAAGTCCTCTGATTGAAACTTCAAATAATGGGCTCCTGAGAGATAAAGTACTAGAAATTTTTAACTTCTCTTTCCAGTTTGGCAAGCACTGTAGCAAATGTAGTTTTGATGCAGTGTGACTACTGCAAGGTGTTTTTTTTTTTTTTTTTTTTTTTTTGCAGAGATGTGCTTTGCTGAGGACACAGCCCCTGCCAGATCATGTGAAGATTCTGCTTCTTAATACCGTGTTAGATAAGGAGTTGCTATTTGGACCCCAACTGAGCAGGTGTTTAATAACCTGAAGGAAAAGGGAAAACTATACAGTCAGAGAAGCATCTGTTTCACCCCCCCCCCTTGCTATGTACAGTTGAGATTATCCGACAGAAATTTGTCCCTTTCACCAAAGGCAGGATTTGGGGGGGCAGGACCCTAAGAGGATGAAGGAAAAATGGCAAGTTGACCAAAATGGGAAGGCTAGAGACCTTCAAGGCCAAAGCACTTCAGGAGAAAAGATACGACTTGCTAGAGCCCCCTCCCCAAGCCCTCATTCCTTCCCCCTGCCATCCCTCTCATTCAAAAAAAAAAAATAATAAAGAGGAGGAGGTTTTAAGAATCCTGTTAGTACTCACAGCAAGGGCATTTATCAAGTGAGCAATTCTGGCCATTGAGAGAGTTTCAGACCAAGAGGAATGATACAGGGTTTTGTTCAAGATTATTCCTAGTCTCAAGAAAAGATTGCCCTTGGAGATGTATCTCTTGGCCCTGCCAAGGCTTATCAAATTTCTTCTAGTGCCAAAGATGTCCTTCAAGGATGCATCTGCAGTCCTAACAAATGGGTTGTCCTGGCCTCAGGCAGCCCTTCGGTCGGCCGGATTCCAAAGTCTGGGTCTGGCCTCGGCTGATGTCGCACTTCACCCGACGTCATAGCTGCAGTTCAGCGGGTATAAAGGCATCAGCCGACGCCATTTTCCCCAGTCTTTCTTGCCGCGTGGCGCCTGAAGCAGAAGCTGTTCGCAAGTGCCGGTCGGTCAGAACCAGAGATTACTACTACCGAAGACTTCTAAAAAGCTAAGTACCCCGTTGGGGACTCTTTCTTGCCTCAGCCGATGTCAGAAAAAGTGAATAACTGTTTAACTTGTGGGAAACAAATACCTCATAAAGATTTCCACTCATACTGCCTACCTTGTTTAGGCCCAGACCACGACGTAGCAGCTTGTCTAGCCTGTGCTTCCTTCAACCGACGGACACTTAGACGTCGGTCGGAGTTTGCAGAGGAGTTTTTCGGCTCCGCTTTTGCTTATATCATGCCGTCGGAGACTCCGACTTCGCAATTAGCTAAAAAGCGTAAGGAAAAGGACCGACACTCGCAGTCCGCGGTTTCGGCCGAAACCGCGGTTAAGCCATCCGCGAGTGTCTCGGTTTCGGCTGAAACCGAGTCCGGGGTTCTTCCTTCGGCCGAAAGCATGCCTCCTTCTACCAAGGCCTCTTCCAGCATGGCTGAATCTGCTACGGAAAATCCACCTGCTCTTACAGTTTCTCAGGATTTATCAGATACTATCCCCTTAGATGTATCTACTCCTGCACGTGGAGCTGCTAGACCCCCTGCATCCTTGTCAATTAAGGCTTTTGCCAGGGCCAAAGCAGCTAAATCTTCAAAGGCCGTGCCTGCTAAAACCCCCTCTCACAGGCCTAGCTCTAGTACCCAAATGCTTAGTCTAGCAGAGGATCTCATTTCTTTGATCAGGGGAACCCAGTCTCACCCTGACAGGGCCTCTCACCCACCTCCAGAGAAGAGGCCTAGAGCAGAGCCCCCTGAGCCAGTTTCTTCAGATTACTCCTTTGATTCAGAAATTACAAATCCTCCAGAAGGCCCTTATTCTCCTTATGAGGACTCTGATGCGGAGGATTCCATACCTTCTGCCTCTCCTCCTGAGGAATTTTCTTTTGGGGAAACCTTGCATGCTATGAGGGAACAATTTCAATGGCAGGGCCAGGATTTTTCAGACTCTAGGAAGAGGCTTAGGACCTTTTTGCATTTACCACAGCATAGGCCTTTAGCTATTCCTCCAGTACTTACAGTTGTGGATGATGCATTTAATGATGCTTGCACTGCCCCTGACTCACTACCACCGGCCCCTGCTAAGCCCGACAGATACTACAGGGTTCCGGACACACATTATCATTTGTATAAGGCTCCTATTGCAGATCCTGAAACTATTTCACAGGGCCCCAAAGCTGTAGCAGCTGCCTCTGCCAAAAACCCCCTCCCCTCTGAAAGAGAATCTAGGGCATTGGAGAGATGGGGTAAAAAAGTTTATACTTCTGCTACTCTTTTGGCTAGGGCCTTAAACTGTCAATTCCACATGATTCAATATCAGGAATTTCTGTTGGATCAGCTCACTAAAAAACTTTCCTCGCCTGAGCCTTTAGACCGTAAGTCCCTTCAGGATTTGGTGCATAACACTCAGCAGGTCAGTAATCATTCCTTAAAATGCGGCTATGATGCACTGAAGGCTTCCTTTAGATCAGCTATGACTGGTACAGTGATCAGAAGGCATGCATGGTTAAAAGAGCAATCCTTACCAGACCATGTAAAGGCAAAGCTTCTAGATGCTCCCATGGAAAATCACAGTTTGTTTGGTTCCCCTGCACAGCAAGTGTTGAAGAAGGTGGAAGAAAAAGCTAAATCTGTCCAGACAGTCAAGGATTTCTTACAGGTCCAGCCTCCGAGGTTTAGTAGGAACTGGCCTTCCAAGAATTGGTCCTTTCCAGACACCACCAGAGCACAGAGAAGCAGAAATAGGCCCTAGAGGCAGAGGCCAATCCAGAGGTGCCTACAGGGGCGTCAGTGGCAGCCTAACAGCCAGAGAAGTACTGCCACAGATCCAGCCACTACCACTTCCACAGGACAATCACAGTGACTTGGCTCTGAAACCGCCTACCAGGGAACAACTGGGAGCACCCTTAGGCGGAAAATTAGCCTTATTTTCAGCAAATTGGCATTACATTACAGGAGACAAATGGATTTTGCAGACAATAGACAAAGGCTACAGGTTTCACTTCCATACTCTTCCAAGGAAGAGAGGAATGCCAAACTTACCTCCAAACCAAAGGACAAACGCTCTACAGCAAATAGACCACTTACTAAGGATGAGAGCTATAGAAAAGGTACCGGCTATGGGACAAGGACAAGGATTTTATTCAAGGCTTTTCCTGGTACCAAGAAAGGAAAACCAATGGAGACCTATCCTCGACCTGTCCGCTCTAAACGCATATCTCATTGTTCCAAAATTCAAAATGCTGACCCTACAGCAACTTCTTCCCATGCTGGGCAAGGAGTCTGGGCTGGTGACTCTGGATCTCAAGGAGGCATACCTGCACGTCCCCATATGACCAAATTGCAGAAGATACCTCAGATTTCTTGCAGGATCAGAGCATTATCAATTCTCAGCATTGCCTTTTGGCTTATCTACTGCGCCCAGAGTATTCACGAAATGCCTGGCATCAGTAATTGCTCATTGCAGGCTTCAGGGAATTCTAATTTATCCATACCTGGACGACTGCCTGTTACAAGCGGACAGCAAAGACAAAATAACAAAAGATTTAAAAAAGGTTATTCACCTGCTGCAAGCCCTGGGATACACAGTCAATACAAAAAAGTCAAGGCTGATACATCCCAAAGGATAACCTTCTTGGGTGCAGAACTGGACACATCAAACCAGATGGCATTCCTCACAGCAGAAAAACAGAGGCAGCTACCACTTTATTTCATGGCATTAACAACGCAGGACCAGCTTACAGCAAGGAAAATCCTGCAAGCCCTGGGTTACATGGCATCCTGCATAATATTAATTCCGCATGCCAGACTACATATGAGGAAGTTACAATGGTACCTGAGGAATTTATGGTCTCAGCACAAACACAGCCTAGAAACCCAAATTCCAATAATTCCATGCCTGAAGCAAGAATTCCAGTGGTGGGCCCAGGCCTGTCAACTGAACAAAGGACTGCCCTTCCACAGGCCTCACCCAAACCAGACTATCACCACGGACGCCTCAGACCTAGGTTGGGGGGCACACATGGTGGACAAGTGCATACAAGGCTTATGGACTCAAGACCAGATGAACCTACACATAAATCAAAAAGAGATGCTGGCAGTAAAACAGGCAATTCAGACATTCAGACCATTTCTTCAACAGGGTCAATTGCTGATAAGGACGGACAACACCACAGTTATGTGGTATATCAACAAACAGGGAGGCACACATTCATATCCTCTATGCCGGATGGCAATGGACCTCTGGAATGTGGCCCTGAGCCTCAACATTCAGCTCCAGGCCATATTTGTGCCAGGAAAAGAAAATATACTAGCAGACATCTTAAGCAGAACCACCACGGATGCCCACGAATGGATGCTGCATCCAGATATCTTCAAAACCATCACAAGGAAATGGGGACTGCCAGAGATGGACCTGTTCGCATCCCCACACAATCACCAATTGAAAAATTCTGCACAAGGACATACCACCCACTTGCTTGGAAGGTGGACTCCCTAACCTTCAGTTGGGAAAACCTGACCGCATATGCATTCCCACCTCTTCCTTTGATGCACAAAGTGCTACTGAAGATCAAAGAAGATCACCCGAGGATCATTTTGATAGCTCCAGACTGGCCGAGGCAACATTGGTACCCGCTACTGAGGAGTATGTCCCGGGAACATGCATGGCCTCTACCCCTACTACCTCTTCTGCTAACACAGAACAACTTCAAAATCCTGCATCCAAACTTGAAAACACTGCAGCTAGCTGCTTGGAACATTACATAAGACAAAATAACCCAGATTTATCTCAAAGGGTTAAAGACATTATCCTGGAGGCTCGCAGACCCTCAACAAGGAAAACTTATTCAGCAAAATGGAAAAGATATCTCATTTGGAGTGTAACCAAAGGAGTAGATGCATCATTGGCAAACATAGCTAACATCCTGGAATACTTAGCAGAGCTTTTCCACAATGGTCTGTCTTACTCCTCCATTAAGATTCATGCATCAGCAATTTCAGCAGAATACAACATGGATCCTCCAGTCTTTTCTCAACCTCTACTCAGGCAGTTTCTCAGAGGAATTAAAAATGTAAAGCCACCAAGGAAACCACCATTGCCTACATGGGACTTGAACTTTGTGTTAGAAAAGTTGACACTTCCCCCTTTTGAACCAGCAGCAACAGCAGAATTACAGTACTTATCTTGGAAGACTGCATTCCTGCTTGCAATCACTTCAGCTAGACGGGTTTCTGAATTACAGGCTTTAATGGCAGTATATCCTGATGGAAGATAAGGAAGGGCTGGAGTGTCCATGAGAACTAATCCTACCTTTATGCCAAAGGTGGTCTCCAGGGTATCATTAAACCAAGCAATACACCTACCAACATTCTTCCCCAACCCGCAGAACAGGGGGGAAAGATTGCTGCATACCTTGGATGTACACAGACAATTGCGCTATTACCTGGACAGAACCAGGAACAATAGAAAAACTGACCAGCTTCTGGTAGCATATGCAACAGGAATGGAAGGAAAAGCAATTTCAAAACAAACAATCTCAAAATGGATAGGAAATTGCATTAGATTTTGTTACTCTTTTCATGGAAAGGCAACTCCAGAAAACATCAGACCTCACTCCACAAGGGCTACAGCCACTACTACAGCCTTCTTACGAGGAGTGGCTACCAAAGACATTTTAGAAGCTGCTACTTGGAGCTCCGTGCATACATTTGCCAAGCATTATAATCTACCTTTATACTCCAGATCCCGAGCAGGTTTTGCCACTGCTGTTTTGCAAGGGATCTTAACTACACCATAAATCCTTAGTGCCTCCTCCCCCAGTTTGGCTATGGTATTCTACCCATTTGTTAGGACTGCATATGCATCCTTGAAGGACATAGTACAGTTTTGTACCTACCATAAATGTAGATGTCCGAGAGGTATGCATCTGCAGTCAGGATTACCCACCCTCCTTCCCCTCTGTGGTACTCCTAGGGTATTTGCCCATCTTGTAGCTAGCTGGGGGAATCTATTATGGTGTATTTGTTTGTATATATGTATATACATGTTTATTTCTATTTGCTCTCTATTGTTTGGAAACATTTGCATTTATCCAAATTTAGCCTTCCTAGAGGGCACCTGGCATCTGGGGCAAGAAACACTGAGGAAAATGGCGTCGGCTGTTGCCTTTATACCTGCTGAACTGCAGCTATGACGTCGGGTGAAGTGCGACATCAGCCGAGGCCAGACCCAGACTTTGGAATCCGGCCGACCGAAGGGCTGCCTGAGGCCAGGACAACCCATTTGTTAGGACTGCAGATGCATACCTCTCGGACATCTACATTTATGGTAGGTACAAAACTGTACTTTCATAATACAGACTTTTCAGGCCCTTCTGCCTCCTTTTCCGTGGCTATCCTGGGTCTGAAAGATGTTCATCTCCATATAGCCATAGCCAGAACATGCAGCTGTCCTTCTATTTTCATGTTGCAGTATTCTAAACATGAGGGATCCAAACTTCGGCCATATACAAAAACTTAGTTTGGCTGCTGTATGGTGTGTGGGACGTCGCACGTAGGTACCATAAACCGTGGGCCATAAATGTGCCGCCCCCATGCACAGACTTCAGAACTTCTCTGCCTCCAGTCGAATGTCAGCTCCCCCGTTTTGCTCCATGCCAGTGTCTTCTAAAAGATAAGTACCCCGTTGGGGAACATTTTCTAGTCTGGTTGCTGTTTTATTTGTTGTTCATTTAGCCGATTCCATCCATGTCATCTAGGAATGGAAAATGTAAATGCGGATGTCAAATTCTGCGCAATAGCCACAAAGTTTGCCTCTTTTATTTAGAGCCTACCCACGACTACAAAGCATGTTCTATTTGCCAGTCGTTCATCCCTAAAACTCTGCGCAGCTGTCTTTCAGCCCTTTAACTTATTTGTGGAAAACCTAACATCTGAAGCGTCTTGCTTTGGGTATGGAAGCGACGCCTGCCTTTTCGACCAAACTGACTAAAAAGAAAGCCAAGATAGCTAGGCTGGAAAAAACGTCTGTGCCTCTGGATTCGGATGTCCTGCCAGCTGCCAATCTAGGGGCTGAGGTACGTCTGGCTTTGACTTTGGCGGGTACCGTGTCGAATGCTGCCCTAGTTTCTCCAGCATGCACATCCATGGAGGTGGAGGTACCAGCGATTTCGGCTCCCGATGTCGAGGGGGACGACGACGAAGTTCACCCAAATGGCTTAGGACAGCTTCCATTATCTGAGGAAAGCTCCTCGAATCCTCTGGTGTCCTCACATCCTAGGTCTATGCCTCCTCAGCCCGGACCAAAGACCCCTTCTGTAAAAAAGACGTGGAAGTCTAAGCATTTGTCTGCTCTTTCAGAAAGCATTCCTGATTGGCAGGCATTTTGTCAATCTGTTCTCCAGGCCTTCATGGTCCTTAGGCCTACTTCATCACAGATGACTCCTTGTCTCTCAGCTTTGATTCCCAGGCCTGCTTCTTTTGGCTCATTGCCCCATGCACAGACACCTGAAGAAAGTTCTTCATCTTCCTCTTCAGATGACACCCTTTCTTATTCCTCACAACTGGCTTTTCCCTTAGGATATTGCTGTCCTGAAGAGAATTCTCTAGAAGGTGATTCCCCACCTGAAGACGTCACCTTTGGGGAAACAATTTCCAAAATGAGGGAGTATTTCAAATGGGATTCCATACAAATGGCAGAAGTTCAAAAGAGATATTATGAGCTTCTATAGATGGAATCCCCCTCCACCTCAACCATTCCTCCAGTGATCCCATGCTACTTGGACGCCTTTGCATCGACCTCCAAGGCCCTAGACTTTCAGCCACCAGCCCTTAAAAGCCAGACAGGTTCTGTAAAGTTCCTGATGACTTCAGATTTCTTATCAAGCCTCCTATGGCAGACCCTGCTGTTATTGTTGTCTCTCCATGTAAACAATCCAGACAGATTCCCTCCTCCTCCTTGCTCCCATTGGATAACGACAGTAAGATGATGGATAGGTTAGGGAAGAAAATTTACACATCTTCCACACTGGCCTTCAGAGCCATCAACTACCAAGAGCATATGGTCAAGTATGTCTTGGACCTGGTCTCACAAGCTGTGGATCAACTGAATTCTATAACAGAGTCTTCCACCAAGGCAAAGGTGGCTTTCACCCTTTTATTAGCTGCACAGGTCATGAGACACACTGTAAAATGCAACTATGATGCGACAGAGGCATCAGCCAAGTCAGCTGCCTCAGTCTCAGTCCTCTGTAGGTATTCCTGGTTCAGGCTACAACCATTGCCTAATGATTTTAAAAGCGAAATTATGGACGCTGTGCTGGACGATAGCCTTCTCTTTGGAAAGCAGTCAGCAGAACTGTTTAAAAACCTGCAGGAAAAAGGAAACTGAGTTACACAGCCTTTAAACACCTTTTTGTCTCACCTGTGGCTAAGTTTCATAGAAGCTACCCTGCTAAACCCAGATTTGTCAGGAAGGCTTCTGCTCTACCGTTCACCAAACCCAGGAAAGTTACCAAAAAGTTTTCCTCATCCAGACCTTCTCAAACTACTTACTCCAACACAATCCTTTCATGACAGGCTTAACAATGCGCGACTATCGGACCCTAACACTCCATCTTCCCCTCTCTCACTGTTTTCCCCTGTGACAACAGATCACCTCAGACAACTGAGTCTTGTTAATAGTGGAAAAAGGTTACTTCATGACCTGGAGGGAAAAGCCTCTCCCAAAAGGTATCCCCCCCCCCCCAAAAGGACCAAATTCATCTCATCCCACAAGTCATTCAAGATCATGCCAGACAAGGTACTGTTCAAAGAGTCCTTCCAGGACAGAAAGGCCTAAAGTTTTATTCCAGACTCTCTTCCTAGTCCCAAGAAAAGCTGGCCCATGGTGAGCTATCTTGGACCTGTCTCTTCTAAACCCTTTATTCCATGTGCCCATCTTCCACATGCTCTCCCTCCAAACACTTCTTCCACTCTTGACACCCAAGTCTTATTTGGCCACTTTAGACCTGAAGAATGCATATCATCACATCCATATCCACCCATCTTATTGGAAATTCCTGCATTTTGTTGTGCAAGCCTTGCACTTCCAGTTTACTGCCTTGCCCTTTGGTTTGTCTACTGCAATAAGGGTATTCACAAAATGTCTAGCTCCTTTGGTGGCCTTTTGCAGAACAAAAGGCATTCAAATCTTCCCATACTTGGACAACCTTCTTATCCAGGCAGATTATCCAAATACTCTACTAAGCATCCTACAATTCACCATTTCCCTCCTCAAAGGCCTAGGTTTCACAGTCAACCATCTCAAATCCTCACTTACTCCCTCCCAGGACCAGGTGTTCCTGGATTGCAGAATAAGAACAGATTTGATGAAGGCTTTCTTGCACAAGAAAAGGTCACATATCTGACCACCTGTTTCCAGGACCTACTCCTAGCCAGCTACATTTCGGCCAGGGATTTCCTATGCCTCCTGGATTTGATGGCAGCCCATGCTTCCCATGTTACCCCTAGCCAGGTTACACATGAGAAATTTTAATGGTAATAAATACTAGAAAGCCGGTGGAACCATTAAACCAAAAAGTACAAATAAGAAAAAATATGTAGGCATATAAGCTGGAGGATAAAACCACACTGTTATTTATTACAAAAATAGGTAAGCGCTTTCGAGGCAATCCTCTTCATCAGACCTTAATACAGAATACAAAGACACAGGATTTAATAAAACCAACAACCAATAAAAACACATTTTAAAAATCAGTGTGGTAGACTTTAAGACCTATTTACCTCCTGGCCTTAATAGTGTTGTCTCTTTAAAACCTCTTTTGAAAAAAATAAATAACTGTGTTTTTATCCTCCAGCCTATACATCTATATATTTTTTTCAAAATTTTAATGGTACATGAAGAATGTTTGCTTTCAACACGACCACCCACTTAAGTTTCAGATACCATTCCTTCCATGTCTCAAGAAAAAGAGATCTTGTGGTGGATCTAGCAAATTCACCTGAACTCGGGACTACCATTACAACCATTCCCTGCAGTACAACAGATGTACACAGATGCTTCAGATCTGGGATGGGGAGCAACTATGAGTGGACTTGAAGGTTTGGGGCCAATGGGACTCCTGACTTCGGGGAAAAAACACATCAATATCAGGGAAATGACTGCCTTCATCCTAGCACTAAAAGCATTCCTCCCCCTCATACACCCAGGACCTCTAAGAATTTTTACAGATAGCACCACAGTTCGGTGGTATATCAACAAACGAGGGGGGACAAAGTCATACTTGCTCTGCAGCTAGCCATCCAAGCTTGGGGAATGGCTACCCTCTCCAAGGTGACGCTGCAGACAGTTTACATCCCATCTCAAACAATGCTCTCAGCAGGTCATTATCACAGAATCACAAGTGGATGTTGCTCAGGAATGTCTTTCTGGACATAGTCCACCGGTAGGGTACACCACAAATAGATCTGATTGCCTCCACTCAGAACAGACACCTGAAACTATTCTGCACAAGAACCCCCTCCCCCAAGCCTGAAAGTTGGGCGCCATCTCAAACTCTTGGAAGGGTATGTTTCTTTATGAATAACCCCCCCCCCCTCTCATACAGAAAGTCCTGCTGATAATTCAACAGGACAAGCCAAAAATCTTGCTGGTGACTTCCTTTTGGCTAAGGCAACACTGGTTCCCCCCTACTTTTTTTCTGTAGCCAAGGGCAATCACCACAGGTTACTTCACAAGGTGGACCTCATCACACAACGATCACTTATCCATCCACACCTCCAAACCTTCAAATTAACCCTGTGGGTGATAAACTTCTGATTCCTTTTAGACACCTTTATTCAGAAGACATGCTTTCTGTCCTGCAGGAGGCCAAGAAACCCCCACTACCTAGGAATTCTACCTGTCCAAGTGGAAAAGATTCTCAGTTGGTGTTTTCACAGGCAACTAAATCCCTTTCAGGCAGATGTACCTCTAGTTTTGTCCTATTTGGATGAATTCTTCACTCTGATCTTTCATATTCATCAGTGAAATCCACCTGTCACCTGTCTCTCCTTGCTTACCTCTAAAAATCCACTTTTGTTACCCAGATTAGAGGTAAAACTTAAGGGGCTACTTCATATCAAGCATCCAAGGAAGCCTATCCCTCCTCCTTCGGACTGTAACTTTATTGCAAAAGAACTCACCACTGCCCCCTTTGAGCCAGTGGCCACAGCCTCAGCCAGCTTGAAGATGTGCACTTGGAAAACTGTGCTACTTCTGGCCGTAAGTTCGGCCAGACGGGTCTCAGAACAAGCACTCATGGCTAACCCAACATAACCTGATAATTTATAAGGATAGGGTCTCTCGTCATACAAACCCATCCTTCATGCCTAAAGTGGTAAGTGAACTTTCGCTTAACCAGTCCATCCACTTACCCATGTTCGTTCCTTCCCCACAAAATGACAGTGAGAGTGTGGCTCCATTCCCTTGATGATCAGACAACTTAGATTTCACCTGGATAAGACTAAGAACATCATAAAGTCTAACCAGTTATCTGTATTCTTTCACCCCAGGGCCTTTGGTTTGTCTTCTGCACGCAGAATATTTACAATATGCCTAGCTACACTAATTATATACTGCAGGATCGAGGGCATTCATGTCTATCCTTCCCTGGGCAACTGCTTTGTTCAGCATGGAGCATATAATGTTGTCTCAGTGTGTGAACCTCTTATCTCAGAGCAAGGACTTGCTCACTTGCCCCAGTTTGAAGACCATAAAACTGACTGCACGGATTATCTTGCCATCATTCCTTTTGGCAAGCATTCACCGGAGATGTGCTTACAATCATGAGGGAGAGTAGAAAAACAAATGCAATGAAACAATACTGAAAAACAAATACAAGGAAACAATACGTGGCAGAATAGGAAGGATTCTCCTTTCACTTTGAAGGGAAACAGTAGACCCAAAAAGAGTCTGTAGCACCCCTGGATCTCAACTGTGTTAGAACTTTACAGTTTGGACTTTTTATGTCCCCCCCACACTCACTTGCTCCTTGCTGCCAGTGAAGCAATCATGTAAAGGAGGTGTGCACTTTTGGACACCCAAGAAGGAAAGCTCTTCTCTGTGAGACCTAAACTGTGTTGTGGAAAAACTGACATTGTCAAGATGTGAGCCAGCAGCTATAATGCTTTTCAGGTGTCTGACCTGGAAAAATGCCTTCCTACCAACAGGATTAATAAATTGCTTCCCTCAGCTTCCACAAGTACAAAGTAACCCTGTTCATCAACCCAGGATGTTCATCGTGTTTCACTGTTGCAGTCATTACACTTGGGTTATCCTGCTGGCAGACTACCCTCAGTTGGCCTGAATTCCGAAGTCCTGGTCCGGCGTCAGTTGCTGTCGCCTCTTCCCTGACGTCAGTGTGCCAGGGCTATACAAGATGCAGCCGATGCCATTTTCTTCTGTCTTTCTTGCCGCGTGGTGCCCGAAGCAAAAGCAGTTTGCAAGTACAGGTCGGCCGACTCCTGAGATTTTCGAAATTGAATTTCAGATCCGAAGTTTTCAGTAAAGCTAAGTACTCCGTTGGCGAAACTTTTTCTTGCTCCAGACCGATGTCAGTAAAAGTTAACAATTGTATTTCTTGTGGGAAACAAATACCTCATAAGGATTTTCATTCTTACTGTATTCCTTGCCTAGGCCCTGACCACGACGTTGCTAGTTGTCGGTTTTGTGCTAGATTTAACCAACACACTATTAAGCATCTGTACGATTTTGCTTTCCATTACTTTGGCAGAAAGTTTAACTATATAATGCCGTCGGAACAGCTGACGACCGGAGTTCATAAAAAGCGCAAGGAAAAAGAAAAGGACAGGCATCCGAGGTCCAAAACAGATGACAAAGCCTCTTCTAGGCCAGTCGCTGGTTTTCAGTGAGGCACTTTCGCAGCCCCTGACACCCGCTACCTCAGAGCCACAGGCTGCCTCCGACTCCCACATGGAGACAACTAGGCCTCTGGAAACTCAAGGTATTGGGTCTATGGAAACTACTCCCTCAGAAGGGTCCAGAGCCGCTGAACAGGCATCGGCTTCTGAGGGTGTTTTCAGACCTACACAGCTTTCTATCAAGACCACTTCAGCAACCAAGACAAAGTCTAAAACACCTTTAAAGACAAAGAAACAAGTACAGCATTATCCTGGACAATCGTCCATGCCTAAGAAACAGATGCTTTAAAATGGCCGAGGACCTAATTACTTTGATCAGGGGTTCCCATCCCCCTCCTGATAAAAGGCCTAGGCAAGACACTGACTATGATTCCTTTGATCAGGTTTCTATTTCATCTGATTTCTCTTCAGAACAGGGATATTCTATTCCTCCCTATGAGGACTCTGATGCTGAAGAATCTGTCCCTTCAGCCTCTCCTCCTGAGGACTATTCTTTTGGGGAAACCCTGCACATCAAGGGAGCATTTCCACTGGGAGTGCCAAGATTATTCAGAATCCAAGAAAAGGCTCAGATTTTATTTTATTGCCTCAACACAGACCTCTTGCTGTCCCTTCCTGTGCTAGACATTGTAGATGATGCATTTTCTGAGTCCAGTCTGTCTCCTGATTCTTTACCCCCTGCACCAGTTAATCGAGGTAGGTATTACAGGGTTCCAGATTCACATAAATTTCTTTATAAAAACCCTGCTGCTGACCCAGAAACTATATCTCAGGGTCCCAAAGGGGTCAAGGCTTCCACTGCAAAAAACCCTGTTCCCTCTGATAGGGATTCTAGAGCTCTGGACAGATGGGGGAAAAAAGTTTACACCTCTGCTACTTTAGCTGTAAGGGCTTTAAACTGCCAGTTTCACATGCTTAAATATCAGCAATACCTAATGTCTCTGTTAAAACAGAAAATGCTGACAAACTCTGAATGTCCTGAAAACAAGGAAATGCAGGATTTATTGCATGCAGCTGAACAAGTGGGAAAACATACTTTGCAATGTGGTTTTGATTCACTAGAGGCTTTTTGCAGGGCCGCAGTTACAGGCTCTGTCATTCAGAGGCATGCTTGGTTAAAGGAACAGAGTCTGCCTGATCACGTTAAAGCAAAATTATTGGATGCTCCATTACAGCATGATACTTTGTTTGGTGTTAAGGCAGAAGACGTGTTAAAGAAAATTGAGGATAAAGCTAACTCAATGCAGACAGTCAAGGATTTCTTACAGGTTCAGCCACCCAGATTTAGCAGGAACTGTCCTTCTAAGAATTGGTCCTTTCCAGTGTCAGGCCACAAAGAGGCAGATACAGATGCCCTAGAGGCAGATCTCAGGCCCAAGGCTCATACAGGATAGAATAACCACAGCAGACAAATATTGTTGAAAAACCACAAACAGCAGTCCAGCAACTCCGTAGAAGGAATTTATTTAGAACACCAGTTGTAAAAAATCTCTCTAGCGCCTCGGCCAAAAGCCTTTAACAGAGTACACCCATTAAAAAACTACAGGTCCATATATACCAGATCTTAATTGAATAATGAAGTAATTGATTAATTACTTATATCACAAACTTTTAAACAGTTCTTTTTAAAACAACACATTCATATTTACATATTTACACAAAACCGAGGCGCTAGAGAGATTTTTTACAACTGGTGTTCTAAATAAATTCCTTCTACGGAGTTGCTGGACTGCTGTTTGTGGTTTTTCACCAAGGCTCATACAGGCCTAAACAATGGGGTGCTCCTGCCTCCAAAACGGAGAAGACAAATCACAGCCTTATAGGAAACCAGTCCCAATGACTTCCCACTGCCAATGCCAAGCACTTACCTTTTGGCAGCACCCTTAGGGGGAAAGCTAGCACTTTTCTCACAAAATTGGTACATGATTACCCAGGTACTGAATATTGTTTCTCAGGGCTACAGGTTCCACTTTCACACCCTGCCAAAGACAAAAGGTATGCCGGACCTGCCACACAATCAATGGGCAGAGGCACAAAAGCAAATTTCATCTCTTACGGATATAAGGGCTATTCAAAGAGTACCACAGCAAGAGCAGGGGCAAGGATTTTACTCGAGATTTTTCTTGGTACCCAGAAAGGGCAAAGCTTGGAGACCAATACTGGACCTGTCTATTCTAAATACTTTTCTGGAAGTTCCAAAATTCAAAATGTTGACACTACAGCAACTTCTGCCCATGCTGGGCAAGAAGGCTTGGCTCGTAACTTTGGACCTCAGAGGCATATCTGCATGTCCCAATCAGGCAATCTTGCAGAAGATACCTCAAATTCATAGCTGGCACAATGCACTACCAATTCTCTGCACTGCCCTTTGGCTTATCTACTGCACCCAGGGTCTTCACAAAATGCCTGGCACCAGTAATTGCATTTTGCAGACAAAAAGGAATTCAAATATATCCCTACTTGGACGACTATTTTATTCAAGCAGAAAGCAAGGACATTCTATTCAAGCATCTGGCGTTTGTAAAAAGATTACTAATTTGCCTAGGGTACACAGTAAACGAAAATAAATCAAAACTAGTGCCCTCTCAAGAGATAATATTCCTGGGTGCAAGCTTAAATACAACTGCCCAGATGGCTTATCTCACGCCAGACAAAGGCAACTGACTCATTACTTCCAAATAGTTGCAACAAAGACCCAGTTACCTGCAAGAAAAATTCTGCAGGCTTTGGGCTTCATGGCATCCTGCATTCTGCTAATTCCATATGCAAGACTGCATATGAGGAAGCTACAATGGTATCTAAAAAGTGTTTGGACTCAACATTTGCCACAGCCTGGAAACAATAATTACTCTCATTCCCTGCCGGCAACAGGAGTTTTGATGGGCACTGGCCTGTCACCACAACAAGGGACAGCCATTCACTTTACCCACAGCCAGGCAGACGCTAACAACAGATGCATCGGATTATGCCTGGGGGGCACACATGGCAGGAGAATGTTTTCAGGGCTCGTGGCCCGCAAACCAAATGCATCTTCATATCAGTCAAAAAGAGATGCTAGCTGTACAGAATGCCCTGACAGCCTTCGAGGATCTACTCCATCCAGGACAACTATTGCTAAAGACGGGCAACACTGCAGTCATGTGGTACATAAACAACAATGGGGCACACATTCCTACCCCCTCTACAGGCAAGCCATGAACTTGTGGAACACAGCATTGACCTATCAAGTGCATCTGCAAGCATAATTCCTGCCAGGAAAGACAAATACTCTGGCAGACGAACTAAGCAGAAACCTCATGGACCCTCACGAGTGGAAACTAGATCCACAATAACAAGGAAATGGGGATGCCCAGACATAGATCTATTTGCCTCCCCTCACAACTGCCCACTACAGATATTCTGCACAGGGACTTTTCACACACAAGCATGGAAGATGGATGCTCTATCATTCAGCTGGAAAACCCTGACAGTTTATGCCTGTCCACCACTGCCTCTTCTCCCCAAGGTACTCCTAAAGGTCAGACAAGAAAAGCCAAAAATGATCTTGATTGCCCCAGACTGGCCACGCCGGCACTGGTACCCAATCCTAAAGAGCTTGTCTCGAGGCCCAGCCTGGACTTTACCTCAAATTCCTCATCTTCTGTCCCAACAAAACAATCCGATCCTGCACAGCCAACTCGGAACCTTAAATCTGACTGCATGGCGAATAATATAACCACTCAGGACACACCTCTCTCTAAAGCAGTTATGGATGTCATTTTGGAAGCCAGGAGGCCCAGCACCAGAAAATCTTATGCAGAAAATTGGAAGAGATTCTGTGCTTGGAATCCGGCACAAGGAATTGAACCGCTTGTTCCAAATATCCCTCAGATTTTACAATACCTAACTGAGATGCTGGGACAAGGGCCTATCCTTCTCATCAATTAAGATCCACGCCTCTACCATCTCAGCTCATTACAATATGGAACCGCCTGTTTTTTCACATCCACTGCTAAGGTAGTACCTCAGAGGGGCCAAAAACATAAGACCTCCAAGGATAGCACCAATACCTGCATGGGATCTCAATTTTGTCTTGGAAAAGCTCACACTGCCTCCTTTTCAGCCAGCCAATACAGCTGAGATAAAATTATTATCATGGAAAACAGCTCTGCTCCTAGCATTAACTTCAGCAAGAAGAGTATCAGAGTTACAGGCATTAATGGCAGTGGAACCTTTTATCATTTTCCATCCTGACTGGGTTTCTCTAAGAATAAACCCAACATTTATGCCAATGGTAGTATCCAGTGTGGCTCTTAATCAAACCATTCATTTGCCAACTTTTTATCCAAATCCCCAGAATAAAGGGGAGAGACGTCTGCATTATTTGGACATACACAGGCAGCTACACTTCTACTTGGACAAAACTAAGACTTTCAGAAAGACTGAGCAACATTTAGTAGCATATGCTGCAGGATCACAAGGAAACTTTTTCAAAATGGATAGGACACTGCATTCGTTTCTGCTATGCACAGCATGGCAAATCAGTGCCTAAGGGCATTAGGCCACATTCGACCAGGGCAGCAGCCACATCACCAGCCTTTCTCAGAGGAGTACCAACCAAGGAAATTTTGGAGGCTGCAACTTGGAGTTCAGTGCACACTTTTACCAAGCACTACCACTTGCCTCTTTACTCTAAATCCATAGCAGGCTTTGCCACTGCAGTTCTGCAGAGCCTCATAACCACTCCTAATTCTATTTAGACCCAGCCGCCCAACCTCAGCTTTGGGATTCAATCCAAGTGTAATGACTGCAACAGTGAAACATGATGAACATAGTACAGTGTGTACCTACCATAAATGTAGATGTTAGTGTATTCACTGTTGCAGTCCAGGTTACCCACCCACCATCCCCCTTTCTTTGCTGGGACTTATCTGTACTTCTCTGTTCTATACAACCTATGTTTTCTTGTAGATGAAGGTATTGTTTATTTTAGTGCATGCTCTTTTTAAGCAATGTTTTTAGCTTACCGTTTTGGGGGCACCTGACATCTGGGGCAAGAAAAAACTGAAGAAAATGTCGTCGGCTGCATCTTGTATACCCCTGGCGCACTGACTTCCGGGAAGAGGCGACAGCAACCGACGCCTGACCAGGACTTTGGAATTCAGGCCGACTGTGGGTAGCCTGCCAGCAGGGTAACCCAAGTGTAATAACTGCAACAGTGAATACACTCAAACATCTACATTTATGGTAGGTACACAACTGTACTTTTCTTACCCAGTGTGATGACAGAAATTTCTTGTAGTCTGGTCATCAGCCTCCAGTATTTTATCCTACCACAGAGCAAGATAGAGAGGATTTTGCATGCTCTGGGTATACATAAGATAACTGAGATTCTATCAAGAAAGGACTAAAAAACTGAGACGGGCAGAACAGCTATTTATATCTCTATACTATACTATAGAGTAGGGAGAACCCCATTTCTCTTCTGTTGCTCCTTCCATGGATAAACTGTTAAAGCACTTGCCAGAACACTTTTCACTAGGACATCAGCAATTACAGCTGTCCTTGGAAGTGTAGGTGTCAGGATCCAGGCCTTCTTGAAAACGACTTGGTCATCTGTCTATGTATTTTTGCTACATTGTAGCTTCAACATTACCTCTGGAGACAGAGCAGCATTTTTTTTTGGATGTCATGCAAGGGCTGCTATGACCCATTGCTTCAAAGGACATGCCATGCTAGATTGTATATGGTTTGAGAATCTTCAAGAGTAAGCACCATTGCAACAGTGAACAATATGAAAAAGCATAGTACAGTTGTGTGTGAACTTTTAAGTATGTTTGTTATAGTAATATTTCCCTGCATCTGTCCTTCTGTCATTTTTTGTTACCATTCTTGGATTGGGGGTCGGTATCCAGCCATAAGTTCATAGTTTCATAGGTGATTACTAGGCTAACAACTACAGGGGCCCTTTTTAAGCCTAACCATGCCTTCAAAATATACCTGGCAAGTTTTGATTCTGTAGTGTTAAGGGGTATATGCAGGCTTGGGCATGAGTGGACAAGCGTTTACAGGCTGTCTCTGTCTAATAGGCTGCCAGACCAAGGGTAAATTTCAGATTCCCTATCCAGTGGCCCAAGTTACACTTGAATTGGGGTAGGGAAGAGCTGCTTCACATAGATGGGAAGCCTGTTCAGGAGAAGAGGTAGTGTCTGAGATGCATAACTGTCCTCCCAACATGTTCCATTTATGTTGCAGACAGTTTGTCCCTAGATGTGGAATTTCTGATGCAATTTGTTTAGCAGATTTGCAACATGTCCATAACCGTGGGATCAGAGGAGGCTTTATAGGGCAGGCATAGATTGCCTTTCAGCAGTCTGTAGGAGGCAGTGCAGAGATAGGACTTTGAGGTAGTCCACATTGAACATTTAGTTTACGCCCTCTGTTTTCTTTGTCTCTCTGGACACTCAGGTTGTTGCATATGTCTGGTTAGGGTACATGTCCCCTCAATTGGTCTGATGAAGGCCGAGTATGGAGGAACAGTGACATCCTTGGACTTAATTGCCATACTCCTTGCTTATAAGTTGTGCAGCACAGAATGATTTCTTTGCTACCCTAGATGCATGATGGTCAAAGGCCCAGGTTATTGTCTACATGCATTCCCAAATCCCTGACTGAGTCTACTATTAGGAGTGTGTTATCAATGTGGTAGTTTCCAGGAGTGTCTGTCTTCTCAAGTAGAACTGTTCTTCATTTCTTTTTAAGTTTTGGACCTTGGCTCTGGCATCAGTTATTGGTCTGTGTCATGCCTTTTTGGAGGGTGTTTACATTGGGTTCCTATTAGATGACCGAAGACGTATTCTTTCGAATGCATCTTTGTCGAACTTGAAAAGACGAAAAGGCAAAATGACGAAGCGGCATAGAAGCGCATTCTTTCCCTGGGAAAAAAATTGCTTGGCTGCGTCTGTTACTTTGCCGTTTTCATCACTGTAGTGCGATCTCAGAGTTGGTATATTTAAGTATGGAGGGTGTGGGGGGCACAGCCCCCCACTTTGTTTTAAGTGTATTTTTTTTGAACAGAGATTGATCCCCCCCTCCCCCCGGAAAAAAAAATTGCTGTTCTAAGCGTTCGAGTTTATAAGCTTTCGCTTACATGGGGTCAATAAATCATTGTTCACTTTTCTAAGCATTCGATGATTTAGTATAGACCCATTTACATCTTTGGAGGATTCTTTGACTGCACTTAGTTTGAAGTTGTCATCAAACTTGGTCAGCCAGAGGCCTTGCTGTTGGGCTTGATGTCTGAAGAATAGATGCAAAAAAGGAGAGGCCTCTGCACTAGTTACTGGCCTTTTTGTAGATGTAGGCTCCCTTATCCTAACTTCTTGGGTCCTATCTTTGAGCCAGCTGTAAATTCAGTGGACGACATATGGGTTTATACCTAGTTTCATGAGTTTGTGTATAATGCCAGAGTGGGGTATTGCATCCAATGCATTAGCCAGGTCAAGGTGAGCAGTATACACTATTTTTCCCTTGTCCATTGCTTTAGTGATCTCAAAGAAGTCCACAAGTTTGAGTAGGTGTGACCTGCCCTTCACAAAGCCAAGCTGGGCTGCATCTAGTGTCTGTAGATTTTCTTTATCATTGTTTTTCATTTTCATTTCCATAATAATTTTTCACTTGGCTTTGCATATGAGACTAGTCAGACTTGTGGGTCTTTAGTTACCTGGGTCATTGATGACCCACCTTTGTGCAAAGGTGTTGCAGTTGGAGTCCTTCATTCGCTTGGCATGAAGCCTGTCTGAAGAGAGTGGCTAAATAGTTATTCTACTGGTCCCAATAGTTTGTTTCATGCTATTAAGACGGCATCCTGGAATTTTACTGGGGCCCGTCAATGCAGTGTTCTTGACCTTAGAGTGTTAATTGAGGATATGTTCCCTAGTGATAGTTGGGGGAGTTGTGGTTAAAGGTGTTTCTTGAGGGGTGTCTGGGGGACTAAAATTAGAGCTAAATTTGTTGGCCAGTAGATTTGGTACGTCTTCTGTCTCAGTATAGGTGGCTTTATTTAACATCGTCTTTGCCCCACCTTCCCTCCCTTCTAACCCTACAAGGTGCTGTTGATGCTTGGAGAGGGAGCTTTGAGTGGTGTTCTGGCTGGGCAATCATCCCTGGGAGCATTTGCCACCTGAGTGGCTAATGCTGTGGCTTCTGACCGACCCCTGTTACTTCCATAGGCCAGAAGGAACTAGAGAAGGTTTGGCTAGTTGTGACTTTCATACCCACTATTATGTTAACATCTTGGTGGAAGGACACCTGTCTGTCCCAAATGAGGAAAGTTGTACAGCTCTGGAAGTCGGGATGGACATCCGGGCTTCGAGTTGGCACGACTGCAACAGTGAATATTCCTGAATATCTACTTTATGGTAAGTTCCTGCCCATTTATACTTGAAGTGCTAATCTGCCAAGAAAAAAGATTAGTTATCCTAACTCTTTGTATGTGCTTCAAAAATATTTTACTTTGATCCATTAGTATACTCTCTGATAGCATGTGGATTGAACAACATGACATGCTCGACGAGCCACGATGCTTCGCTAGGGACGGCTTGCACCTGTCACCCCTGGGCTTTCGGATATTGGCAAAGGCTCTTGCTACCCCATAGTGCCTTTTTTAGGCAAGGCTCAAAAGACAAACCAACCTCCATAGGTATCACAAGGGATAAGAAACTAAGAGTAATGCTACTCAACGCCAGAAGTCTAAACCGCAAGATGCACGCACTCGAAACCCTCCTTAGCATGGAGAACATCGATATCTGTGCAGTAACAGAAACCTGGTTCAAGGCTCTCGAGAGCACCCCAGCACTACCAGGTTATACCTCATACCATGCTTTTCGGCCCCAAAACTTGGACCGAACCACAAAAGGAGGGGGAGTATCAATATTCGTCAAAGATACCCACACCTCCAGGTTGGTGGCACAGCACGAAGCATCAGAGACCATCCATGTGCAACTAACAGTGGGTAAAACTGCCTTCCAGTTTATAGCCTGCTACAGACCACCCTCCCAAACCCAGGAACCCCACTCGGCCTTCTTGAGAACACTGGAAAATATGAAGATCTCTCCAAACACCATTATATTGGCTGACTTCAACTACCCAACCATAGACTGCGAGCATTACTCTAGCTCCAACACCCTAGACCAAAGGTTCCTAGAATTTATAAACTCATGCTATGGAACAACTTGTTACCACTCCCACAAGAGGGGAAAACATACTGGACCTGATCATCACCAACATGGGGGCTCTATGCTCCAGACCAGAAGTGTATCCCTCACTGGTAAGATCAGACCATAAACTAATCTCACTGGATATTCACATCCCGACCCTGCCTCATGCCCAGAAAACCACAGTGAAAAACTTCTCTAAAGCAAATTTCACACTCCTCAAAACCGAGGTGGAATCCTTCAAAGTCCCCGGGCCTGTGGATATCTGCCCAGACCACAAAATCCTTTATAAACGCATTCTATGAACACCTTCAGGAATGCATGGATCATGCAATCCCAAATAAAACCAAGACCCAATCCTCCAAAGGCAGACGTCCTGTCTGGTGGACCCCAGCCATAAACAAACTATACAATAGAAGGAGGAAGCTACTACATGACAGAGCAAAATCGCAAAAAGGGAAGGCATCTCTGATCAGTATTAGCAAAAAACTACAGGCACTCATAAAATCGTCTAAGGCCAGCTTCGAGAGAAAAATTGCTTAGGACACTAAGGATAATCACAAGGCTTTCTTTAGCCTTAACTGGCTATGTCAATGTATCAAGCCTGGCTAACTCGAATGTGTAAAAATCTGTTAACCAGTTTACTGTGTAATTTAATTTAATCCTGACTTGTGCTCAGGAATAACTTTAACCTGTGGAACTTGTTTAACTTGCTTCCTTATGTAATCTCTGTAAATAATCTGTTTGTAATATGTAATGCTGGTATTATGTAATGCTGTATCTGTTTACCTTTGGAGCTTTTATCCCTGGGCCTCCGCTGAAAATGGACATGCATCCAGTCGGACTATCCCGGTCAAATGTAAAATAAAAAAAATAAATAAAAATAAATAAATAGTTATGTTAGGAACCTGGGTGGGAATTCCCAGATATGCTCAGAATTAGTCCAAAATGAGAAAAAATACACCAAACCCACAGACATTGCCAACATCCTAGCTGACAGGTTCAGCACAAACTCCCCCCCCCCTCCTCACCAAAAGGGCTAATATCTATCCCAGCAGAGTGCTGCCCCCCTGACATCTCAGATGCTCAGGTAAGAGCTGCCCTCTCCAAAGCAAGAAACACAGCATCAATGGGACCAGACAGTGTCCCGGGCTGCGTCCTACATGAACTCCAAGAAGAGCTAAACCCAAACCTAAAACTACTGTTCAATCTCAGCCTTACTACAGGATATGTACCCAAAGAGTGGCATACAGCAACAGTGGTCCCTCTCCACAAAGGTGGTGCCTTAACGGATCCTAGAAATGATTGCCCCATAAGTCTCACTAGCTTGGTCTGCAAAGCTATGGAAAGGATCATCATGGACCTTATAAATAAAGATATTGGGAACCTACAGACACTGGATCCTACCCAGTTCGACTTTAAGGGCAGATCCTGCCTCTTAAACCTGGTCGATTTCTTTGAAACAGTCACCAAGGCCATTGACAAGGGGAAGGTGGTCCACACAGCCTACCTGGACCTCGCAAAAGCCTTCGATACAATACCCCACTCGGGCATTATAGATAAGCTCACCAGCTTAAATATAAACCCCTATGTCACTAGATGGGTTGCAAACTGGCTCAAGGACAGAACCCACATGGTTAGAATAGCTGGAGCCATGTCAGACTCCAAACCAGTTACAAGTGGCGTCCCACAAGGCTCAGTCTTGGGACCTCTCTTGTTCGTTATATATTTTTCGGAGGTACAGGCCAACATGGAAGGACTGTGGCTGACCAAGTTCGCAGATGACTGCCAACTGGACGCCATAATAGACTCTCCAGCTGACACAAGCATCCTCCAAAAGGGCCTCATAGAAACAGACAACTGGTGCCAGAGCCATGGCCTCAAGCTGAACGCCAAAAAGTGTATAGTCATCCCCTTTGGCAAAAACAAAGTGCCCACAAATTACCACATAGGTGGTAATCCATTAAGTACAGAAGAAGTAATTAGGGACCTGGGGACCCAAGTTGATAGCAATCTCTCATTTGACAACCACGTGGCCAAAGTGGTTAGAAAAACATTTTATATAGCCCACCTAATCATGAAGGGATTCACATCTAGATCAGGAGAGGTCATCGTGCCTCTACTCATCCCTCATCAGGCCCATAATTGAGTACAATGCCCCTTTTGGGATGTACCTTACCAGACACCTGCAGCAATTGGAAAGACCCCAAAAGTACCTCACCAAGAGGATCAAGGGGCTCAAACAGATGCCGTATGCTGCCCGGTTAAAGAAACTCCAGCTCTACTCAGTGGCATACTGCCTGCTCAGAGGCGATCTGTGCCTGACGTATAAAGCCATGTCCAACCCAGAATTAATGGACATGCTGCACCTCAGAAAATCCAAATCCCATCGAGCTATGCGTTCGAGGGACTTAAACCTCAGCACTGAAATAAATAGGACATGCTGGAGGGACAGATTCATAACCCAGAGGCTCCCTTCACTCTGGAATAAAATCCCAGTCCAGGTTAGGCAGAGTCCCTCATTGACTCTCTTCAAGAGGAATCTTGATGAGTGGATGGGAGATCGTAGGTTTACCCCGGGTATCACTTCTGTGTCACTGTTAGACAGAGGCACAGTATACTAACCTCGAAAAAGGGCATAGCAAAATTAATTTAAAATGGGTGGCGAAAGCCATACACACTCTGGCTAGGCTTATAAATGCCCTAGGGAAGATAGCCTAGTATGAACCTATGAACAAAGCAGATTGTTTATCTTCGTATACTTTATTTTTGGAGATTTCAGAAAGTATTGTTCCATACTGTGTGTAATACAGATAGAGGTAGATTTAATTTGTCATTTGTGCTATAATTTTATATCTTTGAGTTATCAGCATGTGCATTATGCCCTCTACACAGGAAACCTTTTTTCTTTTCTATGGCACATAGAGGCATACTTTTTCTAGGGGCTTGTTTTCTTGCCCCATTACATGCCAACCATCATTCTCCCCGCATTTATACTCTGTTAAATTCCATTTGACAATTACTTGATGCGTCAAAAGCCCACCTTCAAGACGTGCACTGTGACACTGAGTCTTCTCCAGGAATTTGTGGCTACATACGTCCTGCTTCCCCATCCCAGAATGGGCATGCCCATCCTTACCTGCCAGTTTAAGTACTTGATAAAGTCTGAATTCCTGGACTAGAGGCAATGCATTATCCGTTTACATTCACTGAATATGGTGAAGCATAATCGGCTTTATTTAGAAAAAAAGAAAATCTCAGCTAGTCCGCCCTTGTATTTTGACAGTTAATTGCAAGGGGGCCAGAGTTATCCTCTTTTTCTGCTTTTATTTTGCAGTCTTTTTAATGTCTTCACTGTGTTTTGCCTTTTGAAGTGCTATGGGATACTGTTTCCTATGTAAAATAAAATATTTTAAAGCTAGAATAGTGTAGTAAAACTTTTGTCGTTGCACTGAATGTTATATTTTGGTGTTTTTTTTGTTTTCTTAACGCACTTAACTTTTTTAGAACACCCCTCTCCCTACTCTTGGGACAAACATGCCTGTTTCAGGAGTGACTTAGAAGTACTGTGTCTGGTTAAGTGTCTTGTTCAAAGCTGAACAGTGCGAACGAGGAGATGGATAATTAAACCCAGCACTAGAGTATGATGCTACTCTAACGCTGTATACTGTGCTGACAGTGTCTTTTTGAAGACCATTTTTCTCAGTAGTTCATTCTCATGATGTTCATGTTATAATTCCTTCAAAAAAACTTCAGTTTTCTGATTGTTTTGAAACTGGGAAAAATTAAGCTTTTAACATTCTGACATAGAAGTAGAAGAAGTCTGCCTTTGTTACTGACCACCAATGTTTGAGGGTGAATCCTGTTTGGGTTCAATGACAGAGGCATGCCGAATAAAGAATGATGTAGATCACTTTCTTCTCTCTGTGTTAAAGGAATGATAAGAACAAGTTTGTGAGAGTAAGCTGTAGTAATTTGATATGCATAAGCCTTCCATTGTATTTGTAGAAATAGTATTCAGGATTGTTCAAGACTGCACAAGTTTCTGATATTGTTTATTTTCCAGTAGTTTTTCATCTCTTTGTTAGCACTTTTGATCTCCAGATGTTTTCAAACATGGCAGGAACTGTAATAAGTGGAATGAAACATGACTATTTCAGATTTCCATTGTTGTTGCTTGGATATTTTCTTTCTTCTATGATAATTTGACTGGTAGTGTAAAACATGTAGGTGTTTAATCTGTTGTTTTACAGAGTATAGATTCACTGTTGTTCAGTTGCACACGCCATTGATTTTTTACAGTGAAGTTTGGAAGTTACTTGTTGCAGATATTTTCTTAGTCTCAAGTGACTGATTTCCAGCATGCAGTTGAGTGGCTTGTTGTCTGAATGTGAAATATTTGGGATGAAAATACACTTCCAAATCAGAGATTTTCTTTCACTGAAGAGCATGGATTGTTCTGTGCAGGGGAAAGTGAGACAACAGCTACTGCTTTTGGAGTTTATGTATCTTGGGAGCCTTGTTTATGGGTAAAGGTAGAAGGGATCGGGAAGTTAATAAGTAGATGGATGATGTCCGACGTTGTACCAGACTGGTGAGGTGTAAGCTGAGTCACAGGACGGGTCTGTCCATTTACTATTCCACCTCTAACCCTATTCTCACAGAGGGTCTTAAGCTTGGATGGGACTCTGTCTCCACAGTAGAGTGAGATGATTCATAGTTATGGAGGATCTGAGTACAGCCACCACTTTTCTGTCTTAAGAGGAGTTGGCTGAAGTAGTCTGTACAGCTTGTGTGGATTTTCCATGGGTGTCTTCACTGTAGGTGTATTGAGCATGGCCTATTAGAAGACCCTGGGACACAGAGCCCAGGACATGTTGGCAGAATTGTGTTTGGAGTCGCTTTAGGATTTTCTCAAATTAAGCTGGGAAGTGTTGATGAAAATAGTGAAGTTTGGTCTGTTGTTGTGAGCCTGATATATAGCCTTGATTTTCATCCAGGTAAAGTAGTTTATAAAAATGGATGGATAGGTATATGCATGAGTGGGTGAATTTTGGTTTAATTTTGGAGTTTTTTTTTACCCTCTTAAATCACATTTTAATCTCTAACATGGGCTTACCTGCATTGATGAAAAAAAAGTAATAACAGATGATGTTATGTGATCCTATCTCGCCTACATTCTGAATGATGGGTTCGGAGCCGATCCCTCGGCTCCGACTCGGCACGCTTATGCCAAAGAGCGAAGTCTCTTATTGGCTGAGCTTACTATATCCCAGGATGCACCACTACCAGTCCCCCAGATCTCGTTTGCCGCTTCCCTGCGAAGACGTGGTCTCGAGCTGGCTGGGCTGAGTAGTTTTTATTAACTAACTTTTCTGTCAGTTTTTGCTGTTTTTTGGTCACAAAAGCTGTTTTAACTATCGCTTCTTTGTATGCGTTTGGATTGAAAATTTTTTGTGTGTGATTGGGTTGAGTTTGTTTTCGGCCGCCCTCCATCCAGGGCCTTCCCGGACTGTCAACCTGTTAAAACTTCACAGGGTCTCAGTAATCTTAGTTGTTTAGAGTTCCCTGTCATTTTCAGGAAGTGTTTGCGTTAAGCTATAACTGTGAGCTTAAATTTATCATCAGTAAATTGCTAGTTGTTTACTTTCCTGTCAAAAGTACTAGAATTGTTTAACATCATGTCTCAAACTCCTAGGCCTTCGGGCTTTAAAAAATGTTCCAAATGTGGTTTCAAAATGTCTATCACAGACGATCATTCGCTCTGTGTATATTGTCTAGGGGCAAAGCACTTACAGGAGTCATGCAGCGTATGTCACGCTTTTTCCTCAAGGGTCCTCCAGGAGAGGAAAAATAAATTGATTCTTAAGGGGTTAATTAAACCTTCCTTTGAAGAAGCCTTGGCATCCTCTCCTGCTCCAACCAAAAAGAAAAGGGCTTCGGTTCCGACCAGTCCGTCGGATCCGACTGCCAAGAGACCTAGGCAGGCCTCTCCTTGGCTCCAAAGACTTGGGCCGAGGTCGAACGGTCTGCCTCGATGCCACCAGTATCGACTCCTCTGGCCGGAGCCGATGGCTGGGGCATCGAGGCGGGTCACCGTCGGCTCCGCTGCTCGGAGCCGACAAGGTCGCCCGCTCAGACACTTCCTCCTCGGCGCGAAGTCCTCGGCACCGATGGAATCTGGTGTGAGTATTCCCTCGGTGCCGATACTCATCGAGTCGCCTCGGGCGGTCCCCTAGCCCTTTGGGGCCGATGGAGAGGCCTTCTCGAACCCGTTCTGTTTCCTCTCGGTCTTGAGAATGTCGGATTCTGATATAGACAGGGTGCTCCAAAGACTGTTCCAGTCCCCAGTCTTCCAAAATTTGTTTCGGTTCCGACCCAGTTGGCTTGAGCCGATGACCTTGGCCCACCCATTGCCATTCCTCCTCCGACTGCTTGGCTCCGTCGGAGCAGGTGCTGTTGGAGCAGTGGAGATCTCAGGGTCGGCTCCGACCCTTACTCCAACCGGCCGGGTCCGAGTTTGGTACTGGACTTCTTGGCTGGACCGGGGTGATGTTTGGGACCTATGCTTTCGGTTCCGAGCCTCCCCCTCGGTGCTTCAGCTGCGGGACTTCCGTCGGCTATCACGGCTCCGGAGACCGGACACTCCCAGGATTCTGGGGGTCCGGCTTTCAGGGCCATGAGGAGTGCCTTGGCCAAGTCCTCTTCGGCCATCTCTCCGGCTTTACCGGCACCTTCCCTAGGCGTGGAGACTGGGTCTTTGGCTGTCCCCCTGTCTGTAGCCAGCGGAGCCCCGAGGCCTGAGGTTACCCCCAGTGGGGGTTCCCCTCCTCCTGAGGGTTTTTCGGAGTTGTCTTCAGAGGAACCCCCAAGGAAGAGATCGTGCAAGAGGAAGCAAGTGGACTCCCCCGAGTCTATTACATCAGACACTGATATGGATGATGCAGAGGGGTCCCCGAAGTCGTCCTCGGATGATGTCTCATTTGCAGACATCTTAGAGATCCTCAAACAACGAGGCGGCTGGATATCCAAACCCCCTCTGCGGACGAGTCAGTGCTCCTCAAGGCCTTTGGAGCTCAGCCCTCCGCCTCCTGGGTGTCTCCGCCCTTCGACGAGCTTCTGGATTAGTTTGTCGAAGGGCGTGGGAACATCCAGATACCGTGGAACCAGTCCCTTCTCGTCCAAATAAATTTTTGTCTGCTCCCCGAGAAGGAGTTCCTTACTAAAGGCGTGGCTGTAGATGCCATGGTGGTGGCATCTGCTACACAACAGGGCGTGGCAGAGGCTTCAGCGTCCATCCATCCTCCTAATAAGGAGTCTAGGAGTATGGACAGATGCAGAAGCGCACCCTGACTTCAGCGGCCTTTACCTTAAGGTCTCTGAATTATTTGGCACATTTTACCAGGCTTCAGAGGGATCTGGTCAAGGAGTTGTCAGATTCCCTCTCGGGTAACCTACCTGAGCAGCTAGCCCAGTCGGTTAGCTCTCAGTTGGCTATCCTTCGTCAATTTCTAACTCGTCCATGAGGCTCATTTCCTATGCGGCCGAAGGGGCGGGTAAGCGGCAGGCACAGGCGTGGCTCTCGTGAGACAAGCCTGGCTCCGCTTGTGTCAGTTCGGAGGCCTTCAAATCTTCCTTCGCCGCGCTCCCTTTGATGGGTCCTCATTGTTTGGACCCAAGGTGAAAGACACCCTTACCGCTGTGAGCAAGAGGAAAAACTTTATCTGCCGTAGGTGCCCGTTATTCCACTCCCTTTCGGCCTTACCCCAAGGCTAAAGGAGGGGAAAAATGTGGTTCCGCAAATCTGCAAGTTTTCTCCCAACAGCAGGAAGATTCCCGTCCAGAGGCAGAGGGCGGGAAATTTTTCAGGGAGGCGCCGTCCCAGAGGCGGCAGAGGGCCCGCAATTCTGGAGACCGCGAGTCCTTTCGTGGCTCTTCAGCCTCCCACACGTCATGAGGGATTGCCCGGCTGTGCTGCTCGGAGCCAGTCGGGTGTCGTTTGCCAAGCACCTAAAAGCCTGGGAGTCAATCACTCAGGACAGATGGGTGCCGGATCATTGCGGAGGTTACACCATCCCATTCACATACTCACCCCCACCGTCCAAAAGAATCCCGGTCCCACCACCCAGTCAAAGGGAAATAGCAGCCGCAGAAGCTTAAAAGATGCTAGAAAAAGGAGTCATCAACCGGTCCCCACAGACCAGATCGGATCAGGAAATTACTCCAGGTTCTTTTTAGTGCCAAAAAAGACAGGGGACCTGAGGCCAATATTGGATCTCAGCAAACTGAACCAATCCGTCACGAAATCCAAATTCCGAATGGTCACGTTACAATCCATTCTCCCATTATTGGAGAAGGATGTTTGGATGTGCTCCATAGACCTCAAGGGCGCCTATTATCACATACCGATACATCAGGCGTCCAGAAGGTATCTGCGCTTCAGCCTGGGAGTCAGTCATTACCAATTTTGCGCTCTGCCCTTTGGTCTCACCACAGCCCCAGGGTGTTCACCAAGTGTTTGGCAGTAGTGACGGCTCACCTGAGAAGTCTTGGATTCCAAGTGTTTCCCTATCTCGACGACTGGCTCCTGACTGCCACCACCAGGCATCTACTAATGGACAACCTCAAAGCCACCATCTCCTGGGTGTTTCCCTGGGGATTACATTCAATTGGTCAAAGTCTGTCTTGCTGCCCTCTCAACGCATAAAGTTTATAGGAGCAGAGATAGACTCAAGATTGATCGCGTCTTTCTTCCTGCCGAAAGGATCCGAACTTTACAGGGCCAAGTTCAAGCTCTGATCTCGAGATCCAAAGCCCCAGCCAGGATGGTTCTACAGGTTTTAGGCTCAATGTCTGCCACAGTTCTTTTAGTTCCTCTAGCAAGATTACACATGAGGATTCTTCAGTGGCTCTTGTCAACTCAATGGTCCTTTCAGGATCTTCCCTCAATCATCACATCATGATTACGGAAATATGCAAAGGGACCTGCGCTGGTGGCTTCAGACATCCAACTTGGATCAAGGGAAACCCTTTGTTCTCCCCCCTCCAGTGGTTACCCTGACGACAGATGCCTCCCAGATAGGGTGGGGGCATTGTCTGGGCAGGCTAGTTCAGGGCTCCTGGCTTCCAGGCGAAGCTCTTCTCCACATCAACGTGTTGGAGATGAGGGCTGTACTTCTATCCCTACAGGCCTTACACAAGTTTCTTCCTCAGGGCATCATCGCCATCCACACAGACAACATGTCGGTGGTCTGGTATCTGAACAAACAAGGAGGGACCAGATCGTACCCCTTTGCAGAGAGGCCATGAGAGTGTGGGAATGGGCTGTAGCTACCAACCGTTTCTTGGTAGCGACCCACATCCCGGGAAAGTCAAATGTATTGGCGGACAAATTAAGCAGGACAATTCTCTCTCCTCACGAATGGTCTCTAAACCGCAGTAGCAGCCCAGGTTTTCAAGAGATGGGGGCGCCGTGCTGCGACCTATTTGCAACTCCACAAACGCCAAGTGCCAAAGGTTCTTCTCCTTGATCCCACATCAAGAAGTACCAGCCATGGATGCTCTAGCACAACCTTGGCCAACAGGGCTACTTTATGCCTTTCCTCCAATTCCACTTCTTCCCAAAGTTATTCAAAAAGCTTCTCAACTGGGGTCTTTAATGATTCTGATTGCCCCATACTGGCCTCGTCAGATATGGTTTCCTTACCTGAAGAAGCATGCAGTGGACGATCCGTGGACCTTAGACCTGATTCCGGACTTGCTAATCCATCAGTCGGGACATTGGCATCAGTCCCTTCAATCCTTGCAATTGACAGCTTGGCTCCTCCACTTCCGACCTTAGTTAGAAGGCACACGCTAGATCCGGAAGTTGTTCACATTTTATCTTCGGCCCACAAACCCACCACTAACAAATTGTACCTCAGTAAGTGGAAGAGGTTTGCTATCTGGGCTCAACTCAAGGGCTTAGACCCTATCACTGCTCCTGTCCCAGAGGTTTTGAAATTCTTAACATCCCTGTTTAATCAGGGATCTTCTGTCTCAACTATTAAAGTCCAACTAGCGGCTATCTCTAAATTCCACGAATCCACGGATCCTCCTTTGATGAGCAGCAGACTATGCAAAACGTTCATTAAAGGTGCGAGTCTATTAAGACCACCAGTTTTTCATCCTGCACCTCCGTGGGATCTTGATTTAGTGCTTCGCGCATTAACATCTCCCCCTTTCGAACCGGCTGCTACATGCGAGTTAAAATATCTGTCTTGGAAAACAGCATTCTTAGTGGCTATTACTTCTGCAAGAAGAGTTTCAGAGCTTCAAGCCCTGTCTATTAAACCACCGTGCTTGATTTTCCACAAGGATAGAGTATCACTTAGGCCTAATCCATCCTTTGTCCCAAAGGTCTGTTCTAGTTTCTGTCTTCAACAATCTCTAGAGCTACCAGTTTTCTTTCCAAAATTCTCCAATGAAGCAGAATACACTCTCCATAAATTGGATGTTCACAGGCAATTACGCTTCTATTTAGACAGGACTCAGCAACTTCGTAAGTCAGACCAGTTGTTTGTGTCCTTCTCAGATAATAAATTGGGCCAAACCATCACAAAAGCCACTATCTCTAAATGGATCAGAGATTGCATAGCTCAGGCCTATTCTTCTTCGAATAAGCAACTTACAACATCTATCAAAGCTCATTCTACCAGAGCTATGGCTACTTCTATAGCTTTTCATTCCAAGCTCGCTATATCGGAAATCTGTGCTGCGGCTACTTGGTCCAACCCGCACACTTTCATTTCCCACTACAAATTGGATGTGGCATCTAAAGGGCGAGCAACTTTTGGTTCCACGGTACTCAGGAGTGTTTTCCAGTGAGCCACCCAGGATTCAGGTGCTAGGGCGCTGTCCCATCATTCAGAATGTAGGCGAGATAGGATCACATAACATCTTTTAGTTATGTACTCACCATAACTTCAGATGTTTGGGATCCATCTCGCCTACATTCCTGATACACCCTCCTTCCCCCTGCCTTGGAGATCAGAAGAGATTGAACGGTTTTGAGTTCTACTGTTTTATCTTGTTTCATCTGACGATGTTATATAAGCAGGGCGTGCATGTGTGCATGTATGCGGACAAACTAGATCTGGGGGACTGGTAGTGGTGCATCCTGGGATATAGTAAGCTCAGCCAATAAGAGACTTCGCTCTTTGGCATAAGCGTGCCGAGTCGGAGCCGAGGGATCGGCTCCGAACCCATCATTCAGAATGTAGGCGAGATGGATCCCAAACATCTGAAGTTATGGTGAGTACATAACTAAAAGTTCACCATCTCTCTCTGGCAGTAGCCTTTGGCTGTTTGGATTGAATCCTGCCTAGGATACAACTGACCACTTTTACACTGTTCTGGTTCCCTCATACATCTATTATCTAACTGCTGATTAGCTAGTCCCTTGTAGGGAAGTCATTGATTAGTGTAGTCCACTTTTGATAATTCTTGCTGCCTTGAGAGGAAGCTGCGGTGAAGGAACAGCAGTTGGCCTCTAGCTTTATTTCTGACAGTTATGTCCCCATAGGTAAACCCTTCCACATAGACATTATTGTCCTTTTAAAAAAGCGTTAATATATTTTATTTTCTGCCTTAAAGTGGCATTTCCCCTTAGAGAAAAACAGTATTTTTTACAGTATCAGAAATTTCTTGTCAGGGACAACTATTTTTAAATGGGGTTTATTTTTGAGTATTGTGGGCTAATTTTGTGATGAAACAAATGTACTGCTTTTGAGAACTTTTATTTGTATGTTTTTAGTCTCAGGAAGTGTTTTACAGGGTAGGAAGCATTTTTATGTTGCATGCTTGTATACACTTCCTGACAACTTCATTTTTTTCTCATAGTGCTTCAAAAAAACTGACTAAGTGCTGTCAGGGATTTTTGTGTACTATTTCGCTTTTGAAAGGGAACTGTGTGGGAGAAGTGCAAGTGAGTGTGCTGCTTGTGAACACTTGTCTGACAGCTCTTTCCAATAGCTGTTACTGGCAGTCAGGCTTCTTGGTTATAGTGGGAGATACTTATTACAGTCTTGCTGGTTCTTCTCCTGCCATACCTAAAGAGCAATTTCCATCACTGTGGGTTCAGACAATGCCTTGGACGTTGGTCACTGAGTAGACTGGTATCTCAGACCACTTGTTCATTGCTCCAGGTTCTTCTGGTGTGGCCTCTTCAGCCACCATGTACCAGGGGTCAGCCCGTCCCCTAAAGCTTTTCCAGTGAATGGTCCGTGCATAGGAGCACAATCTTCTTTGGGTCTGGGAGATGATCTGAGAGGTTCTTGGACTTGCTGATGGAAAAAAAACTTTTGGCAAGGGTGAAGTGGCATAGTCCGTCTGTCCTCCAGGAAGGTCCCTACAAAGAAAAAAAGTTTAGACATTGTGTATCCAAAGACATTGTGTGTATTCTTAACGTTAGATCTGATGCTGTCCTTTTCATTCTCTTTCACCTATGGATCCTGTGGGTCTCCGATCTGATCCGATCCGGCCTCATCCAGACTTTGGATCCTAATCTCGAGCTCCTCCCTCTTCCCATAATGCACTGTACTAACCCTAACCCCTCAGATCTTGTTTGCCGCCATTATGGTGAGACTGAGGAATCCGAATCTTGAGCAGTGAGAACCTTCGTCTATATTTGTCTAATTTTTGTCTAGATTTTAACTAGTTTCTTATTTAACCTGTGGTCTGTTCTCCTTTCCTCCTCCTGTGATGCTTGCTGATCTTTAGTATATCCTGTTCGGTTCTGGTCTTTAATACATCTGTTCTCAATTTTATATAATATAAAATGTATATAACGTTTATATATATATATATATATATATATATATATATATATATATATATATATATATATATATATATATATATATATATATATATATCTATAATAATTTGTTACACTAAACCTCGTTTTATTGCGTTCGTTTTACGTCTGTATGAAACTGTGAGGTGTGTCATGGACCTGTCTCTAGACTGTCCAGATTTGACTGAGTGCCCGGAGTTTTTTTGCCTCTTCAATTTTGTGTTTTGAGTTTTTTGATTCTCTAAAGGATGACAGGCTTTTAGGTTTTAGAGAGACTGTGTTGAGTGTGGTGTGGCGCAGCACCAGAGAAATCTGTGCTTCTGAAAAGCAAGGGGATTTAAAATGGTAGCAGCAGTGAACAGAGCTGCCATCATGATTGTTTCTTTCCCTTGCAGATACAGGATGCACTTTAGACTATAAGTTGTTGGCTGTTGGCCCTGTCCAGATTCTTTGGTGGCTGTGGACTTGTGCTGCGGACTGCTGGCAGCTTGTGTGGTCCTGGATTGTTTAATCCAGGATTTATGGAGGTTGATTTTGTTTAATGCCCCTAAGTCCTCAGCTAGCACAAAGGACTAAAGAACCGATTTTGTAGATGAGCTGGCTGCTTCTGAAATCCTTAATTTTTGTTCCTTTTAAAGGCTTGTATTGGTTTCTTTTTAAATCAACCTCTGTAGGGGAGGAAACATACTGTATAACAGAACGAGTATCTCAGACTAAGTCCTCAGATCCAAAGTTCCTAGGGCCTCCGTCAGATTCCAAGTCCTCCTCTGATCTGACGGATTCAGCTTCTACATTGTATTCCTCTTATTTTTTTTCTGCCTATTTTTCTTCGGATCCTAAGACTTCCGGTCTGAATGCCTCAAATTGTGACTGTGAGAGACAAGGTTTGCCCAGTACCTTGGACTGAATTTTTAGATGGACTCCTTTTGGATCCACCAGTCTGACCATTCTTCCTTCTTCCTCGGATCAAAGACTGGGATCTGATGAATGCTAGATGCCCATGGAGAGCTGGGAAAGTCTTTGATCCACCTCCTTTGGATCTGGAGCTACTGGACTGATATGGCTTTCTTTAGATCCGAAGTACTCCTTGGATCTGATGGCTTGGCTGTAGATTCCTCTGCACCTTATCCCTTGTCATACCTCTCGGCTGTCCACATTTAAAAAAAAAAAAAAAAAGAGCAAAAGCAAACATTCAAATCCTACCTCCTCTTTCTGAAACAGTCTGCTGGGGATAACTCTCTCCTCCAATCTGACAGTAGCAGGTTTTTTGGAGAGTATGGAGCTTTTCCTTGATCTGGTGCCTTTGGATCAGAACTCTTGAGCAGATTCTGCTTCTTCGGATCCCAGGCACCCCATGGATCCTGTGGTCCCACTTTTTTCTAATGTTAACCTTCATTTAGAGAATGCATTTTAGCACAAGTGCATGCTAACACAAGTCCTATTTTATTTACTGAATGTAGTACTGATGTTTTTTGTTGGATCCCAGGCCGCTGATCTATCTGACTGATGTTTTTTCACAGGGACAAGGGTTGGGATGGTTTCCTGGGTTCAGAAGTGTCTGGAAAATCTATCGGGTCCTAGTTTTTTCTTACCAAGGATCTGGTCTGTCTCACCCTTCTTCTCCTTTGGATCCTGAGACTGGGATCTGAAGGATGCCAGTTAACCAGTGAGAGTTGCTGTCTGTGACTGCATACCAGCCGTTCAGATCTGACAAATGGGGCTTTGCTAAGATATAGAGGGTTTTTTTCGACAGCATCCTGGGTTCCGTGATAGTTGAGAACTCCTTTGGATCACAGATTCCTCCCCCTCCCTTTTGAATCCTAGTGATTTCTCTTGTCTTCTTGCTCAGACGCTAAAACTGGGATCCGATGGCTACCATATAAATAAAGAGAACTAGTCAGTTTTTTTTTTCGGATCCAGCACTGTTTGATCCGGGGTTTCTGATTTGCTGTGCCTTTTTTCTGATCCAAAGATTCCTTTGTATCTGACAATGTCATTGTCCCTTTTTTAAACAGTCACTCATTTAAGCATGCCATTTGCTGGCAGATACTAGGCTGAGCTTTTAAATTACCAAATAAGGACATACATTTAGTTTTAGTTTTCGTGTCCTTCAGAGTAGCTCTTGCTATTCTAGTGACTTTCCTAACAAAAAATAAATAAATAAAAGTATATACCTATCTTTATACTTTTAATCTACCATTCTATCATACCTTTGATTCAGGTCTGTCTGGTCCAGAATTCATGCTGAACCTGAAGACCTAAGACTTTTGTTTTCATTAGGCTCCGTTATTCCTGTCTCTGTTCTACCCCCACAGGATCCTTCACTACGAAATCTGTTTCCTTCTCTAACTCTTGAGTTTCAATAACAAATTCTGTCTTTTTTTTCCAGAGGCTACAGTTTGGTAGAGAGAGAGAGAGATATCTTCTTTCCATAGTTGATTCCCCTTATTTCTTTTAGTGGTAGGGTCTCTCCCCTTCCACCTTTGCCATTCTTTCCATTTTCAAATCCTGCCCAATTCCTCAGGAATGGTTGTTTTCTGAGGGGAATCTTCCCGCCAAGAGTACATTTACTGGGAGCAGGTGTCCCGACTCCTCCACAGGATCTCTCACGGAGAAGATGAGGATTTTCCAGGCTTCATGCTGCGGTGTTCCCTTCCCCTTGATTTCCTGTGGAACACAGGAGGTCAGTTTGAAGCAGCAGTAGTGGCAGAGGTCACAAAGCAGAAGCCGAAGTTCAGTGTCCCTCTTCCATCCTCCTAAAAAATAAACTTGAACTGTGGACTGTGCTAGATAGCAGGAGTTCTCTCAAACATGCCCTTTATTCTTCCTTAGAGTTTGTCTGTTAGGATGGAATCTAGAGTACGCAAGTAGCGCTCGTCTCATCCAACTCGACTAAACCCTTTTCTAATAATGCCTTCATGACTGTATGTTACTTCAGAAAACTCTTTGAAATGTAATTGGCGAATGCCCCCAGTCATGGGTTCTATTAATTCAAAGCACAAATAAAGTGTGCACTGAATTACAGCCAACAAATGAGTATGACCCTGGCTGTCACCAGAGCCAAACTTCCTTCTCATAACCAACCAGCCACAACTACACCACTCCTAAGATATGCCTACATGACAATATCTTCTTCAACTAACACCTTTAGGCATCATTGTTTTAATATCCCTTTCAGGGTATTGGTTAAGATGTGCTCATCTGTAGCTAACAAACAGGAGGGCAAGACCCGGTCTACTAATGGACTCTACCTTTCCCCTGAAGTACTTTTTCATGAGATTTAGAGGCGGCAAAGCTCGTGTAGGAAAGCTTTCTCCAAAGGCAAGTGAGGACTTTTCCATTATAGGTGTTTCCTCAGAGGCAAAAAAGGTACACAGCAACGGAGTTCTAAATACTACTTCATTTATAACCTCTTTAGCGTACCTAAACAATGCCCAGTATATCACATTTCTAGACCTTCCCCGTTTCCTTCTATCTGCACATTACCATTCCTTACTCTTCCTACAGTTACTGAGGTTCTACCTAATAACGGGTGGTCATGGCAACTCTCATAAAACCAATAAAATTCCATTTACTGTCCTCCTATGAATAACTTGCTTCTTGCTGCTCACATCAGATATCGGTTTCAGTATACCAGGATGTTCATCGTGCATACAGCTGCAGTCATAACAGATGGGTTATCCTGCCATCAGGCGGGTCCTCGGTCGGCCGAATTCCAAAGTCTAGGTCCTGCGTCGGTTGTTGTCGCTTCTTCCCTGACGTCAGTGCGTCAGGGGTATAAAAGAGGCAGCCGACGCCATTTTCTTCAGTCTTTCTTGCCGCGCAGTGCCCGAAGCAGAAGCAGTTCGCAAGTGCCGGTCGGCCAGCTCCTGAGATTTACAAAAGTATTTCAGCCGAAGTCTTCTTGAAATCTGAGTACCCCGTTGGGGAAACTTTTCTTGCCTCAGACCAATGTCAGACAAAGTTAATAATTGCATTTCATGTGGGAAGCAAATACCGCATAAGGATTTCCACTCTTTCTGTATACCTTGCTTAGGCCCAGACCACAACATCTCGGCCTACCGTTTTTGTGCTAGATTCAATAAGCGCACTATTAAGCGTCGGGCGGAGTTCGCCCTTCACGTGTTTGGCAAAAAATTTAATTATATTATGTCGTCGGATACTCCGACTCCAGTTTTGAGCAAAAAACGCAAAGATAAGGACCGACATATGAGGTCCACACCACCTACTGAAACCACGCTAAGGCCGACTACCGGTTCCTCCGGTACTCAGCGAGGCACCTACGCAGCCCCTGAGTACCGATGACAATGCATTACCGGTGTCTTCAGTACCCGAGGTCGCAGGCTCCTCAGCCCCCATTCCTACTACAGATCCGGACGCCACTCCTGGCGGGGAAACTCAGAATTTAGACAGGCCTGCCATTTCTCAAGGGGTCTTCAGGCCTTCCTCCTTCTCTATTAAAGCCTTCACTAAATCTAAAGCAGCCATGAAAACCAAAAAACAGGTTCCTCAGACCCCCTCTCAAGGCACCATGCCTAAAAAACAGATGCTTAAAATGGCTGAGGATTTGATTACTCTTATCAGGGGTTCTCATCCCCCCTCTGACAAAAGGCCCAGATTAGAGGAAGACAACCCTTCCTCAGATCAAGCTTCTATTACCTCAGAACTATCTGAGGACCAGGATTATGCCTATTCTCCATTCGAAGACTCTGATGCAGAGGAGTCTATTCCCTCGGCCCCCCCGAGGACTTCTCTTTTGGGGAAACCCTGCATACATTGAGCGAACACTTTCACTGGGAAGGCCAAGATTACTCGGATTCCAAGAAAAGGCTCAGGGAATTTCTTCTGCTCCCCCAGCATAGGCCTCTGGCTATCCCTCCTGTTTTAGATATATTGGATGATGTGTACACAGAAGCCAGCCTTAATCCTGATTCTTTGCCTCCAGCTCCTGTTAAACCAGACAGGTATTACCGGGTTCCTGATTCTCACCAGTTCCTATATAAAAGCCATACTGCTGACCCAGAAACAATTTCACAGGGTCCCAAGGGAATTAAGGCCTCTACTGCTAAAAATCCATTACCATCAGAGAGAGATTCCAGAGCTTTAGAAAGGTGGGGGAAAAAGGTGTACACCTCGGCCACTTTAACCATGGAGGCATTAAACTGTCAGTTCCATATGTTAAAGTATCAACAGTTTTTGATATCTCAGCTGAAAAGCAAAATGACACAGCCAGAACAACCAGATTTGAAAGAGTTGCAGGATTTGTTGCATGATGCAGAGCAAGTGGGTAAACATACCTTGCAGTGTGGTTTTGATGCTTTAGAGGCCTCATGTAGAGCTGCTGTTACGGGGTCTGTTATACGTAGGCATGCTTGGCTCAAAGAGCAAACCTTACCAGATCATGTCAAAGCTAAATTATTAGATGCACCTCTTCAAAAAGATGTATTGTTTGGTGTTAAAGCTGAGGAGGTGCTAAAGAAAATGGAGGAAAAAGCTAAATCAATGCAAACAGTGAAAGATTTCCTGCAGGTACAGCCTCCTCGTTTCAGCAGAAACTGGCCTTCAAAAAATTGGTCCTTTCCAGCCACAGATTGACCTCAAAGGGGCAGATACAGGCGCCCAAGGGGCAGAGGGCAACCTCAAGGATCCTTCAGAGCCAGACAGTGGCAAGCACCAACCCCAAGAGGTGGAGAAGATAGATCACAGTCTTTTAGAAAACAGACACAATGACTTCCCCCTACACCTGCCAAGCAAAGCTTTAATGGCAGCACCTTTGGGTGGAAAATTGGCATTATTCTCAAAAAATTGGCATATTGTTACAAAAGACGAATGGATTGTGGACATTATAGACAGAGGCTACAGGTTCCACTTTCACACCCTTCCAAAAATGAGAGGCATGCCAAACCTGCCACAAAATCAAAGGGCAGAGGCACAAAAACAAGTTTCAGTTCTCATAGACATGAAAGCAATTCAAGAGGTACCTGCAAAAGAACAAGGTCAAGGGTTTTATTCCAGACTATTCCTGGTACCGAGGAAAGACAAAGATTGGAGACCTATCTTAGACCTATCCATCCTAAACACATATCTACAGGTGCCAAAATTCAAGATGCTTACATTACAGCAGCTTCTTCCCATGCTGGGCAAGGAGTCTTGGCTGGTAACATTGGACCTCAAGGAGGCATACCTGCATGTCCCTATCAGACAAGATTGCAGAAGATACCTCAGATTTCTTGCAGGTTCAACCCATTACCAATTCTCTGCATTGCCCTTTGACTTATCTACTGCGCCCAGAGTGTTTACGAAATGCCTGGCATCAGTAATCGCCTTCTGCAGACTACAAGGGATACAAATCTACCCATATCTGGACGACTGCCTGATCCAAGTGGACAGCAAGGACATACTACTGCAGCACCTGGCATTTGTAATAAAACTGTTGAACTTCCTGGGATACACAGTCAACAAAAAGAAATCAAAACTAATACCCTCTCAACAAATAATTTTCCTGGGTGCCAGCTTGGATACAACCACCCAGATGGCTTACCTCACGCCAGACAAGCAAGGGCAACTGTCTCAATACTTCAGAAAAATGGCAACTTACACCAGGCTGACTGCAAGGAAAATCCTGCAGGCTCTGGGATTCATGGCATCTTGCATCCTACTAATCCCATGTGCAAAGCTGCATATGAGGAAACTTCAGTGGTACCTGAAAAACTTATGGTCTCAACACAGCCACAGCTTGGAAACAATTATCCCACTCATTCCATGCCTTCAAAAGGAATTTTTGTGGTGGACTCAAGCATGCCAAAGAAACACAGGTCTTCCTTTCTGTGTACCTCAAGCAACTCAAATCATCACAACAGACGCCTCAGACTACGCCTGGGGAGCACACATGACAGATCTGTGCATTCAGGGAAAATGGACCCGAAAAGAGAAGCACCTCCACATCAACCAAAAGGAAATGCTATCCGTGCAAAAGGCTATTATGACCTTCAAAGACCTACTGCATCCAGGACAGACAACACCACAGTGATGTGGTACATAAACAAACGGGGGAACTCATTCATACCCCCTGTGCAGACAAGCCATGGACCCTATGGAACACAGCACTGGAATTGCAAATTCAACTGCAGGCACAATTCCTGCCAGGGAAGGAAAACACACTGGCAGACAACCTAAGCAGAAATATGACAGATCCACACGAATGGAGGTTGCATCCTCAACTTTTCACAAAGATAACTCGGGCATGGGGACAGCCAGACATAGATCTCTTTGCTACCCACAGAAACTGCCAGTTGAAAAAATTTTGTTCAAGGACCTATCATCCACAGGCCTGGAAGGTGGATGCACTTTCCTTCAATTGGGCAACATTGGCAGTCTATGCCTTCCCGCCTCTTCCTTTGCTGCCCAAAGTTCTATTAAAAGCCAGAGCAGAGAGGCTGAAAATGATTCTCATTGCTCCAGACTGGCCAAGACAACACTGGTATCTGCTCCTGAAGAGCCTGACGCATTCCCCACCATGGATTCTACCTCTAGTCCCTCTTCTGTTGTCCCAGCACAACTACAAAACTCTTCACAGCCATCTCAAACCTCTAAATCTAGCTGCATGGAGAATTCCTTGATTTCCCAACAGTTTCTCCTCTCCAAGGAGGTGCAGGATGTCATCTTGGAGGCCAGAAGACCTTCTACTAGAAAGGCTTACTCCGCCAAATGGAAACGATTTTGTGCCTGGAATCTAGAAAAGGGACAGAATCCTTGGGTAATAAATATACCTCAAATTTTACAGTACCTAGCTGAGATGTTAAACAATGGACTTTCCTTCTCCTCCATCAAGATCCACGCTTCAGCCATTTCTGCACAATACAACACAGATCCTCCATTGTTCTCCCACCCTCTCTTAAGGCAGTTCTTCAGAGTGGCAAAGAATTTAAAACCCCCAAGGAAACCACCAGTTCCTGCTTGGGACCTCAACTATGTATTGGAAAAGCTGACCCTTCCTCCCTTCGAGCCATCTTCTTCAACAGAGTTACAATACTTGTCATGGAAAACAGCATTTCTTCTGGCTGTCACCTCAGCACGCAGGGTTTCGGAGCTACAGGCCCTCATGGCTGTGCAACCATTCATCATTTTCCATCAGGACAGAGTTTCCTTACGAACCAATCCTACCTTTATGCCAAAGGTAGTATCTAGTGTAGCTTTGAATCAGACTATCCACTTACCTACCTTTTATCCTAATCCACAAAACAAAGGGGAAAGACTACTACATTCCTTGGACATTCGCAGACAACTACGTTACTACTTGGTCAGAACAAAGCCATTCAGGAAATCTGAGCAACTCTTTGTGTCCTATGCTGTAGGTGCTCAGGGAAAGGCTATTTCCAAACAGACCATTTCAAAATGGATAGCCCACTGCATACGCTTTTGTTACTCATTTCATGGAAAAACTGTGCCTGCATGCATCAGATCCCACTCCACCAGAGCCACAGCTAAATCTGCAGCCTTCCTCAGGGGGTACCTACCAAGGACATTTTGGAAGCAGCCACCTGGAGTTCTGTACACACTTTCTCCAAGCACTGTCACCTCCCACTATACTCAAAATCTAGACTGGGCTTTGCCACAGCAGTCCTGCAGGGCATCCTAGCCCCTCCTAGTTCCACTTAGTGCCTACCACCCTTACTTAGCTTTGGGATTCTACCCATCTGTTATGACTGCAGCTGTATGCACGATGAACATAGTACAGTTTTGTACCTACCATAAATGTAGATGTTCGAGTGCTCATACAGTTGCAGTCCAGGTTTCCCTCCCTCCAACCCCTCCTAGGACAGGCCTTATGACAAACACTTTTCATATAACCTTTTTGGGGTATTCTTTTATGGTGTATTCTTTTATGGTGTATTTGCTTGCAACTACTGTTTTTGATTTAACAACATTGCATCTTTGCATAACATTGTTTGCCTTCCTTCTGGGGGCACCTGACATCTGGGGCAAGAAAAACTGAAGAAAATGGTGTCGGCTGCCTCTTTTATGTACCCCTGACGCACTGACGTCAGGGAAGAAGCGACGACAACCGACGCCGGACCTAGACTTTGGAATTCGGCCGACCAAGGACCCGCCTGACGGCAGGATAACCCATCTGTTATGACTGCAACTGTATGAGCACTCGAACATCTACATTTATGGTAGGTACAAAACTGTACTTTTTTCCTCATTCTGGGCGCACTCTTCAAAGCCCTGGATTTTACGGAAAGATGTAACCAATGTCAAAACTGATTTCTTAGAGTACAGATTTTGCATAGAACGCAGTCTAGTTCTACAACTCGTATTCGTACTCACCTTGATATACTAGAGATACGAGTTGCAATTTTTGTAACTACATTCTTTCATGCAAATCTTTCAGTAGACTTGACAATACAGTGGTTTTATCCCATACCAGCCTTTATCTTATTTTGCAAAACAACCTGATTTTGCAAACTTTGTTTGAGGATGGAACCATTCAGTGGACTTTTTTGAGCAAACCGTTCTCTCCCTCCTGTATTTGATGCGGTGTCCAAAGATGTTTTCCAGCTATGGTGGGAGCAAATATCAAGCGAGATATTATCCAGTCACATGCCCCAGTCTGTACATCGCTTTCTTCTAATGTGACTAGGCTTCCAGGTTGGCACCTGGTATACCTACTCCCCATCTATCACAGACCTCTGTTTTCTTATTGATCCTTACTGACAAACTAAGCAATTTAAAAACCACGAATTGCTTAGGCACAGTTCGATAAAAACAGTCAAAGCAGATAAATCAATGAAGGTTCAATGAAAAATAATCCACTTAGGTTGAGTTTAACAGTTTTAATTAAGCGCTTTTCGTCGCCACAAATAGAGCGACTTCTTCAGATTAAAACTTCTAAGACAAACCACCTTATAAAAAGTGTTTCGCTAATTACAACAATGAAATCATGTGATAAAATTGTCAAATCAGGCTCTGCAATCCATTGTTAACTAATTAAATCAAAATGTGCGTTTACAGTCCTTTTAAAAACAAGTACAAATACATCATGTTTTTACATTTACTTTTCTATATATGTCACCCAAGTTTAAAAACACACTTACAATGAAAAAAATAGTAGTGAAATTTTGTTTGTATTATATAAAAACTTCCTTTGATGTAAATTTTACTCCTTATAAATATTAATTAGGAATATATAACAAAATTCACAATTCAACATGTTTAAATTTTTACATTTCACAAGTTCCCACCCAAAACACCAAAAAAGATCAATCATTAAGGGGCAAATGGTAAGGGCGGCGAGGATGACATCTCGCGATCAGGACTTTTTAGAAGAGTGTAAACTTTTAGAGAAAATGTTTAAACAAAGGGGTTATCCTTCATCACTTATTCAGTCAACTTTTGATGAGATTCTCACTAAAAGATTTTGTGGACATTTAAACCCTATTTTAAACAATAAAACATCGACCCTTACTAATTTGGAATGCGAACTCGACATAGAAAATAATGCTGTTAGACCAATACCAAACCAGACACTGCAAAAAAATAACGAAAACAAAGATAATACCTTTGAATATTCGTTTGTCACAACTTATTGCAGAGATAGTGAAATAGTCAAACTTCTATTTTATAAGAACTGGGAACTATTAAAATTGCGATAAAATTTTAATGGAAAAATTGGATAAAAGACCAAAAATCATTTTTAGGAAAGGTAAAAATCTTAAACAAATACTTGAAACTAGTAACACTTTTGTCTTAGAAGTTTTAATCTGAAGAAGTCGCTCTATTTGTGGCGACGAAAAGCACTTAATTAAAACTGTTAAACTCAACCTAAGTGGATTATTTTTCATTGAACCTTCATTGATTTATCTGCTTTGACTGTTTTTATCGAACTGTGCCTAAGCAATTCGTGTTTTTTTGGTTTTTAAATTGCTTAGTTTGTCAGTGTCGGTCTGTATGGCTTCAGGCAACTCTTCGATTCTTAACAGTCCGGTGCTGATAGCACCATCACAATCTAGTGAAGATTTGTCATTAACAGCGTTAATAAACGCACTAACACAACATGTGGATGTACTATCACAACGCCTCGACACACAGCAATCACAGCAATTGCAGACTGTGGCGAGGATTCCCACCATGACGGGAGCAACAAGACCACTGCAAGTGGAAGACAATGGAGGTGTTTCGAGTTCAGTCTTGAACGGACATATTAGTGGACATTCAACGAGACAGAATGTACCCAATAACAATGAAAATAATTTGGTAATTAATAACAGTAACGGTGCACAGAATGGCGTTGGCGGGCTTCATCGTACCTTTCAATTTGAAAATTGGATTAATGACGCACGTAATTTATGTTTTCAACAGCCGAATCCTGAAGGGCAACAAGCTGACAACGTCCAGGTTAGTTCCGTTATGATTACCGATAATTTAAAACTTTTGGACACAAAGCTATTAAAGCTTAAAAAACTTCAACTGGAGGTTAATTACTTCCAGGAATGTATCAAGGAACGTTTAGTTCCAAAGGGTTTGCGTCGACATGTCTATCCTACAGGACTAGTAACAGATTTGTTGTTCCATTTGGAACTTATTAGTTTATTTGACCAACAAGGTCTAGCATTAATGGAGTTGATGGTGAAACATTACAATATACAAATTACTGAGCTTTCGGAAGATGTCAGTGAGCTCAATGCTAATATAACTGAACATTTTGACTTTAACAGATACAAATTTGAGCATGAAAGATGCTTTGCCAGTATTGAACAACTGCTGGAAAGGCTCAAATCTACAAAAATTAGAAAGTTAAATAGGGACCGCTCAGCATATGATAATGGGGTTGCCTATCCCCAACCACCTTCATCGCAAGTGGGAAGGGCAAATACAAGAATACGAAACAACAATGAGTCTAATTTAGAAACCGGTAATGAACCTATTGAGGGAGACAATATTACTACTGAAAACTTTGTGAGACGCAGTGAGCGTATACGAGCAAACAACAATAGAGGCTCATTAGAACAAGGAACAACACCAGTCCCTACCCACAATCAAAATTCATTAAATTTTCACAAGGACTCCAATTCTGGGGCAATTCCGAAGAAATTCAACAGGCAACCGAAAAACAAGTTCCGCAGGAACTAATTCAAGAACTTCACCATGGTGTTACCATCCTTAAAAATAAAACTGGTGACTTCCGTATTTACAATTATTCATCCGTTGAAGTCGATCCAGTTTTAATTGAAGTTCTTGCGAAAGGTTACACATTTGTGCCAAGTAAAACTTTGGATATTGCTCACACAATCAGTGATTTGAAAATGTTTGTAAGAAAACTTAATTTAAAGGTTTTACTTGGTAACACTTCATTTAATGTATCTGATTCCCCTTCAACATTTTATATTCCAAGCACTTTTAATCCACCACTTCACCCTTTGCTTAACATATTTGAATTGATGACTTGAGTTAGACTTGAGATATTGTATCAAGAATGTTTCACACATAAATATGGGAACAACAAATACCAGTAGCAAAGAATTATCAGCATTGAATTTATTTAAGAAATTAAAAATTCGGGCTGTTAAACCAGATAAGGGGGGTGGAATTGCTTTGTTTGACTTAACTGAATATGTTAAAAGAGTTGAAAATTTATTAAACAGTGATGCATATTCAAAAGCATCTATTAATGAAGTGAATACAGCTTACAAACGTATTTCAGATTATATCAGTGATTTATTCATTGACGCAAAGATAGATACCCATACATATAACTACATGAACATGTTATGGCCAAAAACTCCAGTCCTTTTTGCGATTCCAAAAGTTCATAAACATTTAGAAGACCCACCATTTAGGCCCCTAATTGATGGTAGGGGATCCATTACATATCCATGTGCGAAAGTAGTAGATGAGATTTTGAAAAAATATTTGTCTAGTGAAAAACAGGTGTGTTAAGGACTCGTGGACATTTTTAGAGAATATTAATTCCCTACCATTCCACCAGCAATACAATTTTTTGACTATAGATGTTAAAGATCTATACACATCAATACCACACTTAGATGGATCTGAATGGACTAGTTTGTTCCTCCACACAAAAAATGCATCTAGTCAAGAAATTTATGTGATAGAAGTATTATTAGACATCATTTTGACAAATAACTACTTTATCTTCAATAACAACTTTTACCTCCAGAAACAAGGGGTAGCCATGGGGTCCCCTTGTGGGGCAAGTTTTGCCAACACTGTAATGGCATATTGGGAGAGGAATTTTGTACTAAACAACACAGAAAGAATGTTAAATATTATGTATTACACAAGATTTTTAGATGACATTTTTATTTTATTCAATGGTGGCCAGGATTCAGCGACTGAATTTATGGAATACATAAACTCTACAACTGACTTCTTAGTTTTTACACACAATTTCCAGGACACCAGAATAGATTATTTAGATGTCTCTTTATCTAAAGATATAGATAACAACCAGTTTTTTTCAACGATACATAGGAAAGATACATATTGTAATGCATTTTTACATTTCACAAGTTCCCACCCAAAACACCAAAAAAGATCAATCGTTAAGGGGCAAATGGTAAGGGCGGCGAGGATGACATCTCGCGATCAGGACTTTTTAGAAGAGTGTAAACTTTTAGAGAAAATGTTTAAACAAATGGGTTATCCTTCATCACTTATTCAGTCAACTTTTGATGAGATTCTCACTAAAAGATTTTGTGGACATTTAAACCCTATTTTAAACAATAAAACCTCGACCCTTACTAATTTGGAATGCGAACTCGACATAGAAAATAATGCTGTTAGACCAATACCAAACCAGACACTGCAAAAAAATAACGAAAACAAAGATAATACCTTTGAATATTCGTTTGTCACAACTTTTTGCAGAGATAGTGAAATGGTCAAACTTATATTTTATAAGAACTGGGAACTATTAAAATACGATAAAATTTTAATGGAAAAATTGGATAAAAGACCAAAAATCATTTTTAGGAAAGGTAAAAATCTTAAACAAATACTTGAAACTAGTAACACTAAAAATATTCCCACACATTTGAAAGGTATGGCAATATGTGGTAATTGCAACATGTGTAAATACATGAACATTTGTTATTCATGGAGTATTAACAACTCAAACTACCGTTTGAGACAGAATTTTAACTGTAACTCAAAAATGGTGGTATATGTTGCATTATGTTCATGCAACGCGTTCTACATTGGAAAAACTGAACGTAGATTTAAGGAAAGAGTGTATGAACATATTTATGCCATTAATCATAGTAATAATAAAAACGCTCTTGCTAGACACATCACACTATATCCATTACACAAATTTAGTTTTAAGGCTATAGACCAGATAAAATATGACATCAGAGGAGGGCCATTCAATTTAATTCTTGAAGAACGCGAGCTCGAATGGCAGTTTAGAACAAATGCATTTTTTGAACCAGGTCTTAATGAAGGATGCAATATTAAATGCTTACTCAAATTGAGGAGCATAAGAAGGTAATCTAAATATTCTACTGAATGTATCTTCTTTTTTATTCGGCCTAACAACAAAATATAATATAATTTAACTTAATACACTTTTTATAGTATGAACGACTTCAGGTATAGTCTGTCGTCGTAATTTGGTGGAACTAGTTTCAGAAATATATATTAATTTAATAATTTTTAAGAACCTGAATATGTAGGATTAGTAAATATAAATTTTACGCAAACACTATAAAAGCATGGAACGTAACATAAGTAGTCCATTATAATAAGTTCCTATGTACATATATTGTCTGATACATTTTTGGATATAATGTAAATAACATGTAAATATATTTTATATATATATATATATATATATATATATATATATATATACATATATACTTTTAAATATATATTTTTCCTGATAAATTTAAATATTTAAACATGTTGAATTGTGAATTAAGTTTGTTATATATTCCTAATTAATATTTATAAGGAGTAAAATTTACATCAAAGGAAGTTTTTATATAATACAAACAAACAAAATTTCACTACTATTTTTTTCATTGTAAGTGTGTTTTTAAACTTGGGTGACATATATAGAAAAGTAAATGTAAAAAAATGATGTATTTGTACTTGTTTTTAAAAGGACTGTAAACGCACATTTTGATTTAATTAGTTAACAATGGATTGCAGAGCCTGATTTGACAATTTTATCACATGATTTCATTGTTGTAATTAGCGAAACACTTTTTATAAGGTGGTTTGTCTTAGAAGTTTTAATCTGAAGAAGTCGCTCTATTTGTGGCGACGAAAAGCGCTTAATTAAAACTGTTAAACTCAACCCAAGTGGATTATTTTTCATTGAACCTTCATTGATTTATCTGCTTTGACTGTTTTTATCGAACTGTGCCTAAGCAATTCGTGTTTTTTTCTTATTGATCCTTCTAACATTCTTGAGTATGGCTTTCTCTTTTTCTCTCTTTCTTGCTTTTTGGTTTCCTTTGAAACATCCTGCAGGGATTCTGGAGCTCTTATGGAACTTGTATCTTATCCGTTGGAGATAAATTATCTTGTTCCCTATACCTTTTAGCTAACTTCATTGTTTTACCATTTCCAGTGACAGAATTATGGCCTAACCTTGCTTCCCTTGTCCATGACATTATTTGTCTTCCTAGAAGCTTTCTACTAAAAAACTTATATAAGCAAATGGAAAACATTACCCATAAAGGTTTCCAATCAGACATTGACCCTTTCTAAACTACTATGACTTGAATTTTTTTTTAGGTAAAACATTTGTCTTGGTAGCTGTTAAACTGACAAAATTTACCAAGCACCCTTGCATTCCCTTCCATAAGATAGGGTGTCCCTAGAGATTTAGCCCGTCCTTTATAACCAAACTAACCACAGGGTCCAGTATTAATCAGTCTTCTAATTGCTGAATTATCACTGACAAGTGCCCTAATTATGACTAATATATCTCTTATCTGCTTGATGTTTATATGCAACTATGGTTGTGACTCATGGGACTAAACAGCACACAACATCTGACCAGCTGTTTTTCCTTTCCTTTCTAACCACTTAGGTTAAGCACTCTTGCATATTATCCTGGACAAACAAATTACTACAGAAATTCCACCAATTTATCCCTAAAATGGTTTAGAATTGCCTTGCCATCCCAATTTTGACTATTGCATCTACTTTATCACAGAGCTTCTGTCAATGTCATCTGGGCTAGAGTCACTTGATTAAAGGTTTATACCTTTGTGACACTTTACAAGTTGAGGCATTGTCTCCAGAAGCAGAGCTTCCCTTGGTCCAACAGTGCTCCTGCATATCCTTCAGGACCTCTGAAGAGTTGTGCTGCTGGGGATTCTGACCCATAAGATGAGGAAGAATGAAAAGGACAATATCAGACAAAGAAGTTATGTACGGACTATAACGTTCCATCTGTGTTGTCCATTTTCGTTTTTCCTCCCCTCCCCTCCCAACCATCCCTAAGCCTCATCATTCCTAGAAGGATATTGCATGGTATAAGAACTTTCCTGATGTCATTTTAATTCTTAACCTTTCATTATCTGTCCTGTCTGTAAAAATCAATAGGCAGTAGGCAGAAAACTTGATCTGAGGATTTAGGGTTTGTGTGGTGCATTATAGGAAGAGGGAGGAACTCAAAATTAGGATCCAAAGTCTGGAAGATGGGGCAGAGTCCTATCTGAGGATCGGACCCGGGACCCATACGATCCATAGGTGAGAAAGAATGAAAATGGGCAACACAGATGGAATGTTATGGCGAGTACATAACTTATTTTTTTCTTACCTTAGCCAGGAATTTATTGCAATCTGTTTATCGTTTACCTCAGAAATCCTTACTAGCGCATTAATTTCAACTTAGAAATTATTTAGTAAGGTTTGTCATTGGATTCTTACATTGGTAGAGACTGTGCCTCTTTTCCTGGATAGCTACAAGCTCAGTACTCCAAATCTGAGAAAAGTTGGTCCTGTCCATCTTTTTGGAGGGGTATTACTTTTCTGAAACTATCTCTAGGATGCATGAGGGTTTTTTGTGAAAACCAGTGGATGATTCTTTTGAACTGAGGTGGTGCTGTATGCTGTAAGTGGGTGTGCCACATACTACATCTATCCCTCCTTTTTGGCTGCCTTGGAAGATGTGTTTAGTGCTGCCGGCAATAACTGTGACTCTCAGCTTTCAGTCCCCTTAAAAGCAGATAGACATTGTAAAGTACCTCAAGCTAACAAGTTGTTCTCATTTTTGATATGATCCAGCAGCCATTTCAACCTGTTTGTCTACTGGAAACGCACAATGCTAACCCATCTTCTGTGGATAAAGAAGGTACATTTTTGGACATATTTTGGTAAGAGATTTTTCTGTTCCATTTTAGCATACAAAATTCTTAACTACCAAACACATGCATAAAAATGTATTCTTAGTTTAGACAGTTTGAGAGAATACTCTGCCACACTTCAGAAGGTTGCTGCTATCAGAGTCATATTCTGTCTTATCGGTCTCTAGTGTCTAACATCTTATGAAGTGTGTGTGTGTGATTTTGCAAATACAATCTAGCAACAACGCTGCTACTGCTAAAATTTTGGGACTGTATGTCTGGATGTGTAACCAAATGTTTGCTGATGAATAAAGTCAGAGATTTTAAACTCTTTAGATAAGGAAGTTTTGTTTGGTTGTTCTGCTGCTCAGGTCCTCAAACAGTTTGAAAGAGGGACATTAATTCAGGGAGTTTAAGATTTTAAGCTCCTATTACAAATCCTATAAATCCTTCCTTTAAAACACACAATAAACAATCCATGCCACCTCCTGGCAAATAGAGAACAAAAAAAAAGATGGCAGAAGGGGAACAGCAAAAAACAGGGATTCTTTTAGGAAAAGGGGCAGTCTAATCCTCCATATTGATTATACCACCCCCACCCCACTCTTTCTTGCCCCTGTTTCTCTGAATCTGTCCCAGAAATTGACTGTCTATATTCCCCTTTTGCATTAGATTGCATTAAACACTTGGGCAATGAAAGTGGTTCAGGAAAGTTACAGTTGACCCTGGATGCCTCCATTACCACATACATTCTTTTAGGAGAATGCATTCTCACCCTCTGAAACAGGTATTTCCTCAGGATCTTCATCACTTGCTTGACCCTTGGAACCAGTGCCTTTAGATTGAAGGGGGAAAGATTTCAACTCCAGGATGTTTCTGGTTCCAAAGAAAGTGTTTTCATGGGGACCATTTCTAGATCTTTCCTTTCTTATCCTGTTTGTACAAACACCAAAATTCAAAATGTTGACCCTACAGAGTATGGTATGGTTTGAGTTTTATGATAGCATTAGACCCAAAGGATGCTTAATCAAATCCCCGTAGCCAAGGGGTTCAGAGAATTTCTTAAATTCTTTGTGTCTGTCGCATTTAGTTTTCTGCATTACCCTTTGAGTTATCTACATCTCCAAGGGTGTTTGTAAATTAGTGTCTAGCTCTTAAGATAGTTCAAGATGAATGTTCAAAAATGCACCTTGACTCAGTCACACAGGATTGTATTTCTGGGCTGCCTTCTAGAGCTTTCTCTACAAAAGGCTTTCATTACATATATTTTTATCTGAAAGCTTTCCTGAGCTTCTCCAGTCAGTCTCCTACTTCAGCCAGGGAGTATCTCAGGGTCATGCCTTCTATAATTCCTCTCACCATGCTGTGGCTTCCAAACAGCATTCTCATCCTCTGTAATTTCAGATTCCAATTTTGGACTTTATCAAAAAGGAAGTGCACTAGTGGCATCTGCAAATGCTCGGAATCTGGGTCTCCCCTTTTTCTCTTCCTGTCCTAACTTAATCTATAGCCACAGATTTTGCTTGAGCAGTTTCTTTGGGGGGTAAGGGTGCAAGTCCCATGGAACTCCTCAGACAGACCAGCATTCATAAATGCCCAATAGATGTTAACTGTGATCCATGCTATAAAACATCTTCACATTGTGGTCCCCAAGACCTGTTCAGGTGATTACAGACAACATCACAGTGATGTAATGATGTGGTAAATAAACATATGGGGGGGGGGACCAGGTCTCACTCACTGTTCAGGCTCTCTAGAATGGCTTGGGAGATGGTTCTTAAGCATTGTTTAATCTTTTAAATGTGTCTGCATACCATCTTAGCAAAAATGTGGGGTCAGACAAGCTGTGCTGGACCAAGATAGACCCTCCTGAATGGAAATTGAATTAGGTGATCTTCCAGGAATTTATCCTTTTATGGGAACACCTGAAATAGATCTGTTCACCTCCTTTCAAAATGGACAACTAAAGTTCTGCACCAAGACTCCTTGCAGGCAGGACTACAAAACAGATGCATTCTCATTCCCATGGTCTGCGATGCTCCTGTATGCATTTCCACCCGTTCCACTGATTTCTTGGGTAAATATGAATATTCAGAAGGACTTTCCAAAAATAATTGTGGTGACTTCCTTTTTGCCAAGGTAATATTGGTTCAGCATCCTCACAGATTGGATCCACTCACTGAAGACAAGGGCAGTTTGATGCATCCCAGTCTTGTACAACTTCAGCTAACTGCCTGGATAATTTAATTGTGATGCCTTTTAGGCATTTCTTTCATGAGGTCATGTAGTAGGTACTAAAGGAGGCAAGAACGTTTGATACTAGGATATCCTTGTATTGGCAAGTTGAAAAGATTTTCTGGTTGGTGCCTAACCAATAACCAGGGTCCTATCAGGGATTATGTACTGCGGGTTTGTAAATATTTGTATGAGTTACTATCCTTTGGCCTGCGTTATTCCTCTATCGTGGTTAATCTAGCAGCCATTTCAGCAGGCCTACCCATGGATCCTTCCCTTTCCTCTCTCTTTTTGGTAAAAGATTCTGAAGGGAGATTTAAATCTGAGGCCTCCTAGAAAACTTGGATGTTCTTCATCTCGCATTGCTGCAGTCCTAACACTTGGGTAGTCCGCTGTCCCTCGGTCGGCCCGAATATCAGAGTATAAGGCTGACGTCGGTCAAGGCGCATTTGACTGACATCAGAACGTCAGGGTACAAATGCGCATGACCGACGTCATATCCTCAGTCTTTTTTGCCGCATGGTCCGATGCAGAAGCAGTGTTGCAAGTGCCGTTCGGCGTTCTGAAATTTTTCGAAGTTTCAGACCGAAGTCAGAGTTGGTTAAGTACCCCGTTGGGGAATATTTTGGTTTTTTCTTGCCTCAGTGGTTTACCGGATGTCAGAAAAAGTGAATAACTGTATTTCTTGTGGGAAACAGATTCCGCATAGGGACTACCATAATTTGTGTATACCTTGTTTGGGACCTGAGCACGACGTTGTTGGGTGTCGCTTTTGTGCTAGGTTTAATAAACGCACTATAAAGCGAAGGTTGGATTGTGCCAGGTTGGTCTTTGGGAAGCGGTGCAATTACAATATGCCGTCGGATGCTCCGGCGCCGGCTTCCTCAAAGAAGCGTAAGGACAAGGCAGTTAAACCTAGGTTAGAGGAGTCGTCCGAACCGGACGCCGGTTCTTTAGAGGCGTCAGGGGAACCGGTGGTTCCGACGGAGGCCTCTCTGGAGTCCCAGGGAGAAACTTTGATTTTACAGGATGTGGCCTCCCAGGAGGCAGGTCAGGCTATAGGGGCTTCTCAGATTACTTTACTCCCCTCCCTTCCTAAGGTGTCTAGGCCCTCTCTTTCTGCTTCCAAGGCTTCTCCTAGAGGCAGGTCTAGTTTAGCTGCTGTGGGTGTCACTCCTAGTTCTTCAGGTTCTGTGCCCAAGAAGCACATGCTTAAAATGGCAGAAGATTTAATTACTTTAATTAGAGGCTCTATGCCCTCCTGATAAGAGGCCTAGGATGGAGCCAGTGTTGGGGATTATGAGCAGGCTTGGATGTGTCTGAGTCTTCGGCTGAAGACTTGCAGGAATATTCTCATTATTCTGATTCTGATGTTGATGATTCTACTCCTTCTGCTTCTCCTCCTGAGGATTTTTCTTTTCAGAGACCCTTCACTCCATGAGAGAGCACTTTAAATGGGAAGGTCAGGACTTCTCTGACTCCAGGAAAAGGCTTAGGGAATTTTTTTTACCCCAGCATAGGCCTTTGGCTATACCTCCTGTTTTGAATGTGGTGGAAGATGTGTTTGCAGAGGCTTCTCTTAATCCTGATTCTTTGCCTCCTGCTCCTGTTAAACCAGATAGGTATTACAGGGTGCCTGAAGCTCATAAGTATCTTTTAAGAGTCCTAGGGCAGACCCAGAAACTGTTAGCCAGGGGCCTAAGGGTGTTAAGGCTTCTGTTGTCAAGAATCCGGTTCCTGCAGATAAAGAGGCCAGGGCCTTGGATAGATGGGGAAAGAAAGTTTATACTTCTTCCACTCTAGCCATGAGAGCTTTGAATTGCCAGTTTCACATGTTAAAATATCAAAATTATCTCCTTTCACAGTTGAAATCTAAGGTTGATGCTCTGGCGGAAGGTATTGATTGTAAAGAGTTACAGGATTTAGTGCATGTTTCTGAACAGGTGGGTAAGCATTCTTTGCAATGTGGTTTTGATGCTGTACAGGCCTCCTCTAGGGTGGCTGCCACTGGGTCAGTTCTTCGCAGGCATGCCTGGCTGAGGGATCAAAATTTATCTGACCATGTTAAAACTAGGATTTTGGATGCCCTTTGCAATCTGATGTCTTGTTTGGTTCTCCTGTTGAGGCAGTTTTAAAGAAAATGGAAGACAAGGCTAAGTCTATGCAGACTGTTAAAAATTTTTTGCAGGTTCAGCCTCCAAAGTTTAGTAGAAATTGGCCTACTAAGGGGTGGACGTATCCTTCTTATGATTCCCAGTCTAGGGGTAGATCTAGACGTGGCAGGGGCAGAGGTCAGGGCTCTTTTAGGCCTAGAACTGGGGGTTCTCCTGCACAGTCTTCGGGTGAGGGCAGGGGTCAGTCCTTTCGTAAACAGACCCAATGACCTACCTTTTCAGCTGCCAGAACCTTCTCACCTGGCAGCACCTTTGGGAGGAAGGTTGGCACTTTTCAAAGAAAATTGGAGTTTGATTACCCAAGACAGATGGGTGTTGGATATCATACATCACGGTTACAGGTTTTATTTCCATACCTTGCCTCCTTTCAAAGGCATGCCAGACATTCCTCCTCAACAAAGAATAGAGGCTCACAAGCAAATTTCTCTGTTACTCCAAATAGGGGCTATACAGCCGGTTCCTATGCCAGAAAGGGGCCTAGGATTTTATTCTCGCCTGTTCCTTGTACCAAAAAAGGGGAACACGTGGAGACCAATTTTGGATTTATCTATCCTCAACACTTATCTGGACATTCCCAAGTTCAAAATGTTGACGTTACAACAACTTTTACCTCTGCTGGGCAAGGATCACTGGATGGTAACTTTGGATCTCAAGGAGGCTTACCTTCATGTTCCTATCAGACTAAGTTGCAGGAAATATCTGCGTTTTCGGACTGGGACTTCTCACTATCAGTTCTCTGCATTGCCCTTTGGCTTATCTACTGCCCAGAGTATTTACGAAAGTTCTGGCTCCAGTGATAGCTTTCTTCAGGCTAAAAGGAATACAAATCTATCCTTATTTGGACGATTGCCTGATTCTGGCTCAAGGAAAGGACGAGCTTCTTCGTCATTTGGAATATGTGATAGCAGTGCTAAGATGCCTGGGGTATTCTGTGAACGAAATAAAGTCCAGTCTAGTACCCTCTCAAGACATGTGCTTTCTGGGTGTAAGACTGAATACAGCATTCCAGATGGCCTTTCTAACCCCGGACAAGCAAAAGAATCTTTCCCTTTACTTCCATCATCTTTCTCTTCAGTCCGGGCTAACTGCAAGGACAGTCCTTCAAGCCTTAGGGTTCATGGCATCTTGTATTCTGGTGCTTCCCAATGCCAAACTGCATATGAGGAAGTTGCAATGGTATCTCAAAAATGTATGGACACAGCACTGCCAGGATCTGGACACTGTCATTCAAATAATACCTTGCATTCAAAAGGAATTTTTGTGGTGGGCTCAGGAATGTCACCTAAACAAGGGACTCTCTGTGACCCGGCCAGAGGCGAGTCAGATTCTAACAACAGATGCCTCAGACAAAGCTTGGGAGCTCATCTAAGCGGAAAGTGGATACAAGACAAGTGGCCTGTCAGACTACTGCATCTACATATCAATTTGAAGGAGATGTTAGCAGTCCAGTTTGCATTAATAGCTTTCAAGGATTTACTTCTTCCAGGGCAGGTGTTGATTCTAACAGACAACACAACTGTCATGTGGTACATCAACAAGCAAGGGGGAACACATTCTTATCCTCTATGCAGGCAAGCAATGATTTTGTGGGAGACTGCTCTCAGTTTACAACTAAGTCTTCAGGCAAGGTTTCTGCCGGGAGCACAGAACTCCTTAGCAGATGTTTTAAGCAGACAAATCATGGATCCCCACGAGTGGAAACTGGATCTTCATGTATTTCAGAAATTGACAGTGTCCTGGGGAACTCCAGACATAGATCTGTTCGCTTCTCCACTAAACCACCAGCTGCCAAAGTTTTGCACGAAGAGGTTTCATCCCACAGCTTGGAAAGTGGATGCTCTTTCTTTCAGTTGGAAAAATCTTCATGTGTATGCCTTTCCACCTCTGCCTCTCCTCCCAAAGGTACTTCTGAAGGTCAGACAGGACAAGCCAAGGATGATTTTGATAGCTCCAGATTGGCCTCGACAGCACTGGTACCCATTACTGAGAAGTCTAGTACGGAAGCCTCCATGGCCTTTGCCTTTGATTCCACATCTGTTGTCCCAGGAGGACAGCCATCTGCTCAATGTCAAACTTCACTCTCTTCACCTAACAGCCTGGCATATTCTGTTTTAAACCATAGAGGGTCTCAACTTCCACAACAAGTTTTGAATGTGATTTTGGAAGCTAGAAGGCCTAGTACAAGGAAAGTGTACGCAGATAAATGGAAGAGATTTTTGTTTTGGAGTGCAGCTAAGGATTTGGATGTTTCTGAGCCTGATTTAAGTGTGGCTCTTCAATATCTTACTGAGTTATTGGACAAAGGTTTGTCCTTCTCTTCTATTAAGATTCATGCTGCAGCAATTTCAGCTCACTATGACTGTGACCCACCATTGTTTTCTCATCCTTTGTTCAAGCAATTTCTTAGAGGGGCAAAGAATATAAGACCCCCACGAAGAGCTCCTACTCCTGCTTGGGATCTCAATTTTGTGTTGGAGAAACTCACTCTACAACCTTTTGAGCCTGCAGCTACTGCTGAGTTGAAATATTTGTCATGGAAGACTGCTTTTTTGTTGGCCATTACCTCTGCAAGAAGGGTTTCTGAATTGCAGGCCCTTATGGCAGTTGAGCCTTTCTTAATTTTTCATAAGGACAGGGTATCTTTACGTACTAATCCTTCCTTTATGCCTAAAGTGGTTTCTAGTGTGGCTTTAAACCAAACTATTCATTTGCCTACTTTTTATGCAAATCCCCAAAATAAAGGGGAAAAGATTTTGCACACTTTAGATGTACACAGGCAGTTGCGATATTATTTGGACAGAACTAAAGGGTTCAGACAATCTCAGCAGTTATTAGTCTCTTTTGCTTTGTGCTCTCAGGGCAAGCCCGTGTCAAAACAAACTATTTCTAAGTGGATTGGATTTTGCATTGCTTTCTGTTATTCCCATCATGGCAAAGAGATTCCAGCTGGGATTAGGCCTCATTCCACTAGGGCTACTGCCACTTCAACAGCTTTTTGAGGGGTGGCAACTAAGGATATTTTGGAGGCAGCCACTTGGAGTTCAGTGCATACCTTTTCTAGGCATTACCACCTTCCACTGTACTCTAAATCCAGGGCTGGTTTTGCCACTGCTGTGTTGCAGGGCATTTTGGCAGCTCCTGCTTCTATATAATTTAGCCATCCTCCCTTACCTCTGCTTTGGGATTCTACCCAAGTGTTAGGACTGCAGCAATGTGAGATGAAGAACATAGTACAGTTTTGTACCTACCATAAATGTAGATGTTCGAAGATCCACATTGCTGCAGTCCAATTTACCTCCCTCCTTCCCCTCTGTAGTTTGAGGTGGTTGTGTGGGTTGAGTTATCCATCTGAGGTATATTGTGTATATTGTATATATATTGTGTATATTGTACATATTTTTGGTATTAGGCTGGTTGGTTGTTTAGTTGTTGTCTTTGGGTTTGGACCTTTCTTTTTAGGGTCTTCTGACATCTGGGGCAAGAAAAGACTGAGGATATGACGTCGGTCATGCGCATTTGTACCCTGACGTTCTGATGTCAGTCAAATGCGCCTTGACCGACGTCAGCCTTATACTCTGATATTCGGGCCGACCGAGGGACAGCGGACTACCCAAGTGTTAGGACTGCAGCAATGTGGATCTTCGAACATCTACATTTATGGTAGGTACAAAACTGTACTTTTCTTTTTGGGATTGTAAATTTGCGCTGGAAAACTTAACTATATCTCCCTTTTGAGCAGGTTCATTAGACTAAGATTCATCACAAGAAAGTCTGTACTACTAATTGCTGTGACATCTGCAAGAAGAATATAAGTTGCAAGTTGTCATGGTGGGTGAACCCCATCTGTCCCTAAAGGTAGGGTCACATTAAATGCAGTTCCCTCATTTATACCCATGGTTGTTTCAGAATTTTAATTTTATTCAATCCTTCAGTCTCCCTGTGTTTTATCTCGATCCTCAGAACCAGGGCGAAAGGATTTTACATACTCTGGGTGTGCACAGTTAACTCTCGTATCATCTTGACAGTACTAAGTCCTTTAGAAAAGCAGATTAAATGTTTATTTCTTATGATGGGACAAAGAAAGGGCAACTTATGTCAAAACAGACTATTTATTGATGTTCTCAGCTGTTGCCTTTTGTTGTTTTTACCATAGCAAATCTGTTGCAGGTAGTATCAAGGCATATTCAGCTAGAGCATTGGTGTCTACAACAGCATACTAGAAAGGGTGGACTCAAAGTATTCTTGAGGCCATTACATGGTTCTCTGCACATACAATTGTAAAACATTATAAACAGGTTTTCTTTTCTAGTTCCTGGTCTGGCTTTGCTAGGATTTTCCTGTTCATAGTTATATACTAGGTTAATGATCACTAGGGCCCTTTATAAGCCTAGCCATGCAACCCAAATGTGACCTACAAATTTGATTTATATAAGGTCTATTTACTGACTACCTCTGTCCACCAAAGGCTTAGGCGTTGCACCGGGGGGGGGGGGGGGGTGAATTTCCGATTTACCCATCCATTGGTCCAAGTTGCACTTAAATAGGGATAATAGGAAATAACTCTGCTTCACTTGGATGGGGAGTCTGTTCCAGAGAATGGGAATACTCTGACAAACTTGTCTGTCTCTCCAGCATGTTCTATTTATGCCACAAGCAAAATTTAAGTCTTTTAAATTGGGTGCTTCTAATGCTGCTTGTTTTGCAGATGTGCAATAGGTTAATCAAAACAGGGTCCAGGGATGCCTTGTATGCCAGGCAAAGGTCACCTCTCAGAAGTCTGTATATTACTGAGCAATAAGCCAAGGCTTTGAGTCTGTCAGTATAGGACATTGTGTTTACTTCCTGTAGACATTTTGCAAGGAACCTCTGTGGATGTGCCTTGTCAGTTATGCAGTGAAGGGGGCATTCTAATAAATGGCCAGAGCCCTGTCAGAGATTATATACCCTGTTATACTGTATGATGAGTCTGATGAGGGTGAGTACAGTAGTATGGTGCCCTCTCATTGCTTATAAGGTGAGCAACACTGAAGGATCTTCTTACTAACCTGGACACATGTTTGTTGAAGGTGAAGTTACTGTCTACATGAGTTGAGTTCCCAGATCTGTCACTAGTGAATCAACTTTTAGGGGTGTTTACTGATGGCATAGTTATCTGAGGTGGATGACTCCCCATAAGGTACTATAATGCATTTCTTGATATTGAGTTTTAAGCCATGGCTTTGGCACTAAGATATTTTGTGTGTAAGGCCTTCCTGAAGGGTGTTCTTATCTTAGGGGATTCAGTAAGTGCTCCCAGTTTGCAAACACCTGTGAACTTGGTTAGCCAGAGGCCTTTGACATTTGCTTTGACATCCAAGAAGTAGATGCCAAATATGAGTGGGCCTAGCATGGAGCCCTGGGGAACTCCACTGGTGACTTGCCGCTTTGTGGAGGTAGCCTAGCCTATTTAACCTCCTGGCTGCTTACATTGAGCCACCTAGCTATCCAGCTTGTTATAAAGGGAAATGTATACCTAGCTCCGTAAGTTTGTTGACAATGCCTAGTAGGGTATTGTAACAAATGCTGTTGCCATAGTTAGGTAGGCATTATGTACCTTTTTTCCCCTCATATATTGCCTTTTTGTCCTTTTCAGAGAAGTCCACCCGATTCATTAAGCACGAAGCCAAATTGGGATGAATCCTGTGTGTGGTGGACTCCTTTGTTCTTTTTGCTTATTTTCATGGTAATTCTTTCCATGGCTTTACAAATAAAATTAGCCAGACTAATGGGTCTGTAGTTTCCATGATCTGTAGAAGGTCCTCCTTAATGGGGGGGGGGGGTGACCACTGCAGCCCTCCATTCATGTGGCACAAAGCTTGTTTTAAGATCATAGTTAAATTAATGACTCCAGGGATCTTGTTAAATCTTAATTTAGATTATTCAGGAGGCATACTGAGATTGTCCTTCCATTCGCTGGTTGCAGTATTCCTTCCATTTTAGATTCTCTGCTTTGGATAGCCTGACATCCGGCCAGTATACAAAAGCGTACTGTTGCTTAAGGTATGCCGTACGTCACATACATGCTGCTCGTGTAGCATATGGTATAAAGGTGACATCCTGATGTACCATTCTCAGAACTACTTTGCCTCCAGTCCGATTGCATCTTTCAGTTGTTGGTCTGAACGCCTGCATCATTGCAGCGAGTCCAAACACGTCTCTCAATTGTCTGTCTGAACTCTTACACTCCGTTTGCTGAGTCCGAGCTGTTGCAGAGAAGTGCTTTACTGAGGGTTTATTTTTTCTTGACTTTTGGCTGCTTTTGGGGATTCATGTCATCCAGGAAGGGTAAATGCCAGTGCGGGAGGCAGATTCCCCATAAAGACAGGCACAAACAGTGTTTTGTTTTGCTTAGGTGCTTCTCACGACCATATGACCTGTTCTACCTGTCAGGCTTTCATACCAAACACATTGTGTAGTAGGCTTTCTTCCCTTGCATTATATCTGGAGAATCAACAACTCAAGCTCTCGCTAAGGATACTATGGAAGGAACTTCCCACCCAGAGGGTCAGCTGTTAGGGAAGAAGGCTAAGAAACTAAGACCAGAATCTTCCGCTGTCCAGCCTCTGCTAGATGTTTCTCCTAAGATGACTGAGAATACGGTGGTTCGCATGGCTTTGTTGTCTGATTCCTTTGCCGCAACTGGGTTGCAGGCCGGTGGAGATGGCTTTCAGCACGTCCGATGAGGCTTTGCAGATGTCCGTTTCAGATGTTCAGGAGGAACCACGCTTGATTATTTCTGAGGGGCCTAGGGGGTTCTGCATTCTGAGGGGCCTAGGGGGTTCTGCAGATTTTACTTGAGGAAGAAGTCCTTACTGCTGCTGTTGAATGCTGTCATAAGTCAGAGCCCTCTAAGTTTTACAGGGCAGGTGTCCCATTAAAGGACAGACCAAAAATTAAACCTTTCTCCTATCCCTAGGGATCCACAGATTGAGTGACAAGCCTTCATGCAGGGTTTAATTCTTTGATGTCAATGAAACTTCCTCAGGAGGTCTGTGTTCCAGCTCCCCCTTGGTCCTGTACTCCACTTAAGACCCAGGGAACATGATTCCTCTGAGGAGGAGTTGGATTCTGATGAGGAATCCCTTGCTTACTCTTCCTAAATTCTTTCCCCTTTGGACTGTGGGTCTGAGGAAGAGGAATCTAACAGTCCTGATACTCCAAAGAAATTTATTTTGGGGACACAATCTCCAAGATGGTGGAGTTTTTTTTTTTTTTTTTTTTTTTTTTTAAATGAGATTGTGCTCAGGTCTCTGAAATCCATAAGAAGTACTGTGAGTTGCTGCAGCTGGAATCTCTGAAACCTGCTATTTCTCCTGTTTTGGCTGCTTTGTTGGATGCATTTTTAAATGCCTCTAAAGCTCATGAGTCTCTGCCGCCTGCATCCAAGAAGCCTGATAGGTTTTATAGGCTGCCTGAGGACTGTTTTATAGGCTGCCTGAGGACTGTAACTTTTTGCACAAGTGTCTTGCTGCTGCCACTCACTAGTGTCTGTAGCCTCTGACCAGTCCTCTCAGTTGCTTCCTTTGTCCAAGTTACTGCTTTCTGATATAGACAGCAGAACCATGGAAAGGTTAGGTAAGAAGGTTTATACCTAGGATACCTTGGCTTTTCGAGCTATTATCAGACCCATATGTCTAGGTATGTGTTGGCTCTCCTTTCTCTGGCTTGTCAGGTTATTTCTGATCTCCCAGACTCTGAGGGTAAAACTTCTGCTCTTTCCCTGTTAGAGACTTCCTCACAGGTGGTTTGTCATTCCATCAAGTGTAGTTATGATGCAGCGGATGCCTCTTCTAGGGCTGCTGCTTTTGGTTCAGTGATGAAGAGGTATTCGTGGATTTGGCTTCAACCATTGCCTGATGATATCAAGGCTAAGTTGAAGGATGTCCCTCTTGATGATAAACACTTATTTGGGAAAGCTGCTGCTGGGTTGTTTAAGTCCCTTGAGGAAAAGGGGAAGGCCTTACAGGAATTCAAATGTGTGTTTTTCTCTCCTATTCCTAAATTTCAGAGAAACTATCCTAATAAACCAGCCTTTGTTTGAAGGCAGTCTACTAAGAGCAAAAAATAGTGGCAGGCAGGCTCCTCCTGCTAAGGCTACTCCGACTTCAGGGACTCAGAAGTCTTCCTTTCCAGAGAAGCTAGGTGTTGTCTGACTATCCATCTCTTCCCAGCCACATTCTTCTTTCTCTTTGCCTTTCTGTTTGGCTTCAGATTACTCAGGATTCATGGGTTCTGTCCATTATATTTACCAGGGGTATTTCATGGTGTGGAAATCCTGCCCCCCTTTTATGGGCATTTGTCAGCTTTTTCCCCAGAGGTACTTTGAGACCTATTGACTCAGGTTACTGTTCAAGAGGTGCCAGTCTTCCAGAGGGGAGGGAGTTTTACTCCAGGATGTTTCTAGTACCCAGAAAAGGGGTCTATATTACACAATCGAAGCTTTAGGTAGTCGAATACCTAAAGCTCGATCACTAAATGTCGAAGTCCCAAAACCGCAAACAGAAGTTTTTACACAGGGAAACATTTCTTTTGGCCGTTACGTGGATTTTGCCCTTTCTACAATGTGAGTGATCTTGAAGTTGGTATGTTTAGTTAGGGGGAGTTGTGGGGTGGTGCACAGCCCCCTACTTGATTTGCGTTTAATGTTTTTTTTGTTTTTTTTTTTTTTTTTTTTCCTTAGTTGGGACAACGGCATTGTTTTCCTGTGTGGAAACTGCCGTTCGCGGTTTTGGGACTTCGACATTTCGTGATCAAGCTTTAGTTATTCGACTAACTAAAGCTTCAATCATGTAATATAGACCTCCTCCCCCAGAAAAGTGGGCACATGGAGACCTATACAAGACCTGTCTCATCTCAATACTTTTCTGAAGGTGCCCATTTTTCAAATGCTGTCCCTTTCAGAATGTTTCCTGTTTTGCTTCATCAGGCATATATGGTGTCTCTGGATCTCAAGGATGTTTATCTTCATATTCCGATCCATCCCCTTTTCAGGAAGATTTTTGCGTTTCTTTGTTGCTTCCTGGCATTTTCAGCTGTCTGCTTTGCCCTTTGGCCTTTCTTCTGCCCCAGGGTTATTCACCAAATGCCTCACTTCTGTGATAGCTTTTTGCAGTCTTCAGAGGATCCAAGTAGTTCCTTACTTGGATGACCTGCTGATTCAGGCCTCCTCTCCAAAGATCTGTTGTAAAATCTCCATTTTGCCATTTCCATTCAGAGCCTAGTGTTTGACAGTAAACTTCAAAAAAGTCTTTTGTGACTCCTCAGATTCACGTTTTTCTAGGTTGCAGGATTCATACTGTGCCTATGCTGGCGTCCCTGCCTTCTTTCAAGGCCTTGACTCTCATTTCGTTCTTTCAAACCCTTCTCCCCCTGGCCTCCATTACAGCCAGGGAGTTTCTTAGAGCTCTGGGTTTCATGACATCTGCCATCCATGTGATCCCTCTAGTCAAACTCCACATGAGAAAGTTTCAGTGGTTCCTGAAGTCAGTTTGGCTTCAACATGCACATCCTAGACTTTGTAGTTCCTCTTCCTTGTCTCAAGAAGGAACTTCACTGATAAATCCAGCAGTTTTCTCTAAATACAGGGCTTCCTTTTCATCCCTCCTGTTCCCTTAGAGGAACTGTTCGCAGACTGGTATGGGGAGCAGTTTTTGGCTTCCTAAAAATACAGGAGGTGTGATCACCTGTTCAACAAAAGGAGCACATCCCCAGTATCAGAGATGAGTGCTCTTCTGCTAGCTCATCAGGCTTTTCATCCTCTTTTCTCCCCAGGACCTTTCAAAGTATTTACAGACAATGCCACAGTGATGTGTTATATAAACAAGGGGAACAAGACCTTACCTTTTTTTGCCAGTTTGCCCTCATGGTATGGGATCTTGCTGTCCAGTATCAAGTGACTCTTCAGGCTGTTTACATTCTCTCAGGTCAAAACATTGTGGCAGACACTCTGAGAAGGACCTTGACTCAATCTCACTAATGGATGCTTCACAGGGATGTTTCTGAACATTGTCCACCGATGGGGTACTCCTCAAGTAGATCTCTTTGGCTCCCCTCTGAACAGACAACTTCCTCTATTTTGTGCCAAAGTCCCAGGTCCCCTGGTGTGGAAGATGGATGCCTTCTGCTTTTCTTGGAAGGAGATGTTTCTTTATGCATTCTATCCATTTTCCCTCATTTCAAAAGTCCTGCTCAAAATTCAACAGGATACTCCCAAAACCTTGTTCGTGACTCCCTTTTGAGTAAGACTGCATTAGTCTCCTCTTCTGCATTTAGCCAAGGGCAGTCATCACAAGTTACCTCACAGGGTGGACCTAGTCACACAAGACAGGGAATCTGTCATCCATCCATACCTGTTCACCCTTCATCTGACACTGTGGGTGATAGGATTTTGATTTCACAGACGCATTTTTTCTGAGGACATGTTTAGGGTCCTGCAGGAGGCCAGAAAACCCAATACTAGGAAATCCTACTTGTCCAGATGGAAGAGATTATTTGATTTTTTTGTCATTAACCTGGATCCCCTTACTGTGGATGGTTCTTTGGTTCGTTCTTGTTTGTTTGAATTGCACTTGATTGCTGGTTTGGCAGTTAAGGCCCACTTATCTTCTATCTCTGCTTGTCTGCCTTTATCTCCTCCTCTTAACTTCTAGATTTGAAGCTAAACAATTCCTTAAAGGCATCCTCCATATTAGGCCTCCCAGGAAGCCTGTTCTTCCTCTTTCCTGGGATCCTAATTTTGTTTTGGAGAAGTTGACTCTGTCTCCTTTTGAGCCTGCTGCTTCAACTTCCCTGCAGCATTGCTCTTGGAAGACTTTTCTTTTATTGGCCCTTGCTTCTGCCAGGCTGGCATCTGAGCTTCAAGCAGGTATGGCTTGTCCTGCTTTTTTGGTATTTCATAAGGACAGGGTATCCTTGCATACTAATCCTCCTTGTATGTCATTTGTTTTCATCCTAGGTCCCTAGGTTTAGCTGAATCCAAGCAAGCTGTTTATTCTTAGTATCAAATCCTTTTTGCTATACTTTTCATGGTAGAAGCCTTTCTTTTTCTGTTAAAGCTCATTCTACTAGAGCTGTATCTTCTTATGGTGCTTTTTTCAAGGGGTTGGATGCTAACTCTATTCTTGAAACAACTACCTGGACTTCCATGCATACTTTTACCAAGCACTAAACGTTGGATGGAATCTTCAGAGCTAGAGCTCGTTTTGTTAGGGCTATCCTTCATGGCTTCCTAGAGGGCTCTGCTGGTCCTTCCTTCTCCCTCACTTCTTCCTGAGCTATGGCCCTTTCCCTATTGTAATGAATACTACAACAGTGAAATGGAAGGACATAGTACAGTTGTGTAAAATCTTACCATAACTGTAGATGTCCTTCTCTTCACTGCTGCAGTACTCACTCCCCCCCCCCCCCCAGTCCATTGGCCCATTTCTCTTCTAGATGTATTAATTACCTCTCTACTCCTCTGACTGGTGCTCCTGCTAGGGGTGACATTTCTGAGGATGGTAAATCTGGATGTTTCCTTTATGCCCTACGTTATGCAAGGATCATGCATGACGTATGGAGTACCTTAAAGCAGCCTATAATGGCTTTAGTATATTGGCCGGATGTCGGGCCGCCCCTGGCAGAGTGATCCGTGTTGTAATGAATGCTGTAATAGTGAAGAAAAGGACATCTACTGTCATGGTAAGATTTTACGCAACTGTACTTTGTGTTTGCTGCATTGTGTTTTACCAGAATATTAGTATGTTTAATTTTCACTTGTCTTGCCAATAAAACTCTTATCAATCTTTGTTCAGTATTAGCTGCTGGGTAATGGATCCGGGACAGTTCCAGTTATGCCTTCTGGCCACAATGGGTGGTGGTACCCCCAGATTCAGGGATCAAAGAACCTGTACAAATGACCCATATAGCAGCTTCCCTAGTAGATTTTCACATTTCCTGCTGTAGCTTTGAGTGTGCTGACACCATTTGTTAGGAAGCAGCATCTGGGATGTTTGTGCTGGATGGCTTGAGCATAATCCTATTCCTTTAAGGATAAAGTAAGACATTCTCTCCTTGATGCCATCCTCCAGGGGGAGTTTCTGTTTGTGCAGGCTTCTCAGAATATCGGAATCTTCCTCTTTTACTGTAGACGTTTGTCACCTAATGAAGCAACAGCCCTTTTCCAGCTGGAGGTGAGTATTCAGGCATATCAGGAATTATTGCATCTTCCAGCATTCCCCATGTGGTCAGTTGTTTCAGTTCCCTAAGGGTCAGCACAAGTTCTTACTCCTTGAACTGTTATGTGCACCCAGTGTGTTTAGCAACATTCTTGCCATTGTGTAGGAGTCTTGCAACAAAAGTCTTCTTTTGTTCCTCCATTTAGATGATCACCTACTGGTTTTCTTTCCAAAGAGCTTCTTGGTAGTGGCTCTTTCTTGGTTCTTACAGTGATTATGGGCTTTAGAGGTCACCTGGTGGAACTCCTCCATCTGATGTTGTAAATCTTCATTCATTCCTTATTGATAAGACTTTGGTTCCATCCTTGGGACTGACATGACCAGTACCAAGCTCGCGTCCGCCAAAAACTCTCAGTTAAGTCCTACCCACAGTGCTACTGTCCTAGTCTCTCCAGATCTCATTTGCATCGTTCCTTGTCAGACGTGCCAAGCCTTTCTCTCAAGCGAAGTGTAGTGTTTTTTGTGGTTTTACAGATAACCTTACTGACTAAAGGGAAGTAATTATATCTCTCTTGCATTTAATCTTCACATTTCCTATTAAATCCTACCCTCTACCTTCGGTAGTTCTTTTTGTACCATCGTTGGTACAATCCCTCTCCCCTACCTTTGGTAGGCCCTTTCCCTTACCCCTTTTTGGTATTTCTTAGTACCATTGTTGGTACTCCTTCCTCCTATCTATGGAAAAAAAAAATGTTCTACTTTTCTGTAACTTATTGCTGTTGTTTTTTGGTAGTTATAGTTGTATTTTAGGACTATAGTGTTTTTGTGTGGTTTTGTCATAATGTCTGATAAAGCGAAACTAGGTTTCAAGCAGTATAATAAGTGCGGGCATGAGATGCCCAACTCAAGACGGTCACACCCCGTGTGTTTATTGTTTGGCCATTGACCATATTAATGTGTCTTGTGTTATTTGCGTACGTTAGCTGAATGCAAAAACAAACTTATTTTGAAGAGTATGTCGAAGACACCCTTCTCGGAGGCTCTCTGTGGGACGGAGGTCTCACCATCTCCTAACCCAAGGATGTTAAGAAAAAAACAGAGTCACTCAGTGCCAACATCTCCGTCCTCTTCGGAACCGAGTCGACACCAGACTTCTTCCGCACTGTCTGTGCAGACAGCTTCGGCACCGGAGTCTCTGTCTTCCCCTTGGTGCCGACCTTGATCATGACACAGGCTCCTACTTCTGTACCAGCATCGGTACCATCCCCGACGAGTACCTTGCCAGAACAAGGTACTTCCCGGTCTTATGATCCTTTCTTTAGGCAGCAATTCAGCCCATTTATTGAAAGACCAGTATCTCCATTGGCAGTGTCATCAGATCCCCCAGGAGTCTCTCAGAACAAGATGCGGTGAGGGTTGTGGACCAGCTTTTGGCAGCTAGTTGCTTACGACCCCAACTAGCTCTTCCCTCCCTCTTGGAACGGAAGCTTTCCTAGCATATTCACCTGTTTATCTATCTCCGACCTCCTCCCAGGTTCTGGAGATTTCAGTACCGATCTCCATCCTGGTGCACTCTCTCAGCTCTCTCAGAGGAGGCTTCCCTGTCTGCTCCGATAACCCTTGGTACCACTGCTGCTTTGGGAACTGGTGCACCTGCTTGTCCTTTGGGAACTGGTGCACCCTCGCAGTAGTAATTGAGCTGTCGGCACAGTGACACCTAGTTTGGTGCCGATTTTTGTTTTCTATGGCACCATCTACGGTTCTGGCTCTGGCAGCTACTGGTTCTCTCAGAGCTCCTCACTTGGAGGTGGGCTCGTCGGGTCCAGGCATGACTCTGGTTCTGAGGTTACCCTTCTCAGTTCCAGGTTCCCATCCCTCTTCGGGCGGGCATGCTTTCCAGGTGATGGTGAGGGTCCTCGCTTCTACAGGCTCATATTTGGCATCGGAACCAGAACCCCCCTCTAGCATGCAGCTGTCCCAGCCTCCTTCTCTGGGATCTCGGGTATGGGAGCTGCAAGACCTTCCCTTGAAGGGAACCCTTTCCCCAGAGTCCTCCTCAGAAGACCCCACTGGGGAGCCACCCCAGAAGAAACTTTGCAAGAGAAAGCATCTCGATTCCCCTGAGGAATCCATCATAGAAGACACCGATTATGATGAGGGAGAAGGGTCCCCATGGTCTCCCCCAGAAGACGTCTCATTTGGAGACTTTCTCGAGATCCTCAAGCAGAGGGGAGATTGGAAATCCTCCAACCCTTCTTCTGACGAATCTGTGTTCTTGCAGGCTTTCCATGCTCGACCATCTATTTCCTGAGTGACCCCACATGCAGGCTTATCGTGCAACGTGCCTGGAAGGCTCCGGACAACATAGAACCTGTCCCCCGGAGGCCCGATAAAATTTTGTCCACGCCTAAAGACCAATCCAACTGCTCCAAACAGCTAGTAGTAGATTCCATGGTCATGGTGGCAGCTACCAAGAGGGAACTGGCAGAAGATAGTTCCACTGTTCATCCCCCGAACAGGGAGTCTCAGGTTTTGGACAGACTGGAGAAGCATACCTTTGTTTCAGCGACCGTTGCCATTCTGTCGCCGAATTACTTGCCACACTTTACTTGCCTCCAAAGAGCCCTAATTTCAGAAATGTCTGTCTCTTTGGCAGGGGTACTGCCTGAGGAGGTGCGTGATACTGTTGCCTCCCAGCTGACTACCCTAGAATCCATCTCAAACTCCTCGATGCGCTTGATTTCATACACTACCGAGGGGACAGCTCGAGCAGCCACATCAGGCATCGTCATGAGGCAGCATGCTTGGATGCGTTTGTGTGACTTCGGGGACCCTTTCAAATCTTCCTTTGTCAACGCACCTGTTGACGAATATTCCCTCTTTGGTCCAAAAGTAAGAGATGCTGTATCCCGCAGTGAGAGACTGAAAGACCTTGTCTGCCATGGGCATATGTTTTCCCCCGAGATCTTACTCCAGGAATCGGAGGTGAGGAAAGTTGTAGTTCAAGAAGTCCCAAGGATCTTTTTGTGATGAGCATTCCCCCTGGGACAGCGGGGGCAACACGTCTGGAAGACATTCCTTTTGGGGCAGAGGGGGTCTGCGCAACCAGAGTGCTAGGGACTCATTCTCTGGCTGAACCTTCCTGAGCAGCGGCCCAATTGCTTTCCTCTGGGAACGAATCTCTTCACCTACAAGCCTGGCAACTCCTAACAGATTCATGGGTGCAGAGAATAATAGCCAGAGGCTATTATATCCCATTCGATCTCACTCCCAGACCAGCAAAATGAATCCCCGACGTTCCACCTGGTCTGAGGGATGCTGTAGCCTTTGAAATTGAAAAGCTGCTAAGAAAGAGTCATCCAACCCAGTCCCACCAGACCAAATAGGATCCATTTTTTTATTCAAGGTTCTTTTTATTGCCAAAAAAGACAGGGGACTGGAGAACCATCCTGGATCTCCACCTACTAAATAAAATCATCAGACCTCAAAAATTCCGGATGATCACGGTGCAGTCCATTCTTCTGGGGAAGGAAAACTGGATGTGCTCTATAGACCTTCAGGATGCGTGTTACCACATAAAGATGGACAAACGCTCCTGAAGATTTCTTCCCTTCAGGATGGGAGCCAGTCACTACCAGTTCAGGATACTGCCCTTTGGTCTCTCAACGGCCCCCAGAGTGTTTACCAAATGTATGGCAGTCATAGTAGCTCATCTCCGACTACAAGTATTCCAGGTGTTTCCATATCTAGACGATTGGCTCCTCACCGCCACGACCAGGAACCTTCTTATTCTCAGTCTCTCCTACACTTAAGGCCTTGCTCTTTGCCTAGGTATTACATTCAATATGGAAAAATCAAACATGTCCTCAACAAGGACACTGGAATTTATTGGAGTGATTCTCGACACACCATCTTGTCAAGCTTCCCTTCTTCCTTACAGGCTTTCAAAAAAAAAAGAAATCAGATTCAAGTTCAGCTTCCTCAGACATTTGTACCAGCATGCCTAGTACTACAACTATTAGGCTCTATGGCAGCAACCATTACCTTAGTTCCTCTGTCGAGGTTGCATGTGAGACTATTACCGTGGCTCCTTTCTTCACAGTGGTCTATCTTAACCCACCCTCTCGACCACATGATACGTCTTACAAACCTTTGAAAGGAAGAAATGCTATGGTGGATGAATCCAGAAACAAATCTTTTGTCTCATCCATTCCGTCTCCCCCAGCCCTAGACCACGGTGACCACCGAAGCTTCCCTGTTAGGGTGGGGGGGGGTGCATTTTCAGGGAAGGACAGTCCAAGGCACTTGGTCCCCCATAGAGGCCAATTTGCACATAAATATCCTGGAATTGAGGGTAGTTCTCTTGGTGTTGCAAACATTCCACACATCCCTTCCTTCCGGGACTATTGCAATACATTCAGACATGTCCATCGTCTGGTTCATCAGTAAACAAGTCTGAACCAGGTCTTACCCCTTATGTCGGGAAGCCATGAGAATATAGGATTGGGCGATAGCTTCCGACCGCTTTTTCATAGCGACGCACATTCCCGAGAGCTCTAGTCTCATTGCAGACAATCTGAGCAGGAACATTTTGATGCCTCACGAATGGTCCCTCGACCCGATTATAGCTGCTCAAGTCTTCCGTCGTTGGGGCAAGTCTTGCTGTGACCTGTTTGCTGTACCCCTAAACAACAAATGCAGAAGCTACTTTGCCCTGATTTCCTCCTCAGGGGGAGTCACTGAGGGATGCCCTGACACACGATTGGCTCCTGGGTCTGCTGTACGCGTTTCCCCTCAGCCCAAAATTTCTACAGAAAGCTCAAAGCTTGGGAAGCAAAGTGATCTCATTGCCGCTTATTGACACTGTCAAGTCTGGTTCCCACACCTATGGCCTCACCTGATCCACAGCCTATGGATCCTGGATCAATCTCAAGGACTGCTGATTCACCCTCAGAGATCGATTCACCCCAGTCTCCACAGCCTCAAGCTTACAGCTTGGTTTCTCCACTTCTGATGATTGCCAGGCTACCTGATATTTCATCCCTTGTTTGTGAGATCCTCCTGGCTTCCACAAACCATCCACCAGAAAAATTTATTTCAGTAAGTAGACTAGGTTCTCTGTATGAGCCAAAGAACAAAACATGGATCCCTTCTCTGTACAAATTCAGAAGGTCCTAGAATATTTCACTACCCTGTTACACACTGGAGCTTCAGCATCGACATTTACAGTACATTTAGCAGCTATTGCAAATTTTCACAATGGAATCGACAATTCATCAGTTATGTCACACTGAATGTGCAAAACCTTCATGAAAGAAGTATTACATATTAAACCTGCTGTCAAGCCCCCTACTGAACTATGGGACTTGACGCTGGTGCTTCAGTCATTAACAGGTCCTCCTTTCAAGCCTTCTAATTCATGAGATAACATTTTTGTCCTGGAAAACCCTACTCCTAGTAGCCCTTGCCTCAGTGAGAAGAGTTTGAGTTGCAGGACTTGTGTCAAGAGACTGTAGTTGATTTTCCACAAGGATAGAGTTTCTCTCCATACTAATCCCGCCTTTTTTGCCCAAGGTAATTTCTGGTTTCTCCATCAACCAATGTATTGCCCTACTCGTTTTCTTTCCCCATCATTCAAATAAAGGGGAGTAACTTCTACATACTCTTGTCGTTCATAGACAACTTTGTTTTTATTTGGACAGAACAAAATCTCTTAAGAAAATGGATCAATTGTTTGTAGCATTTGCAGGACTCAGGATGGGTAAGCCTATTTCCAAAATGACCGTATCTTCTTGGCTTAGAAAAGCCATTACTTGTATGTACCAACAAAACAAAATGTCCTTTCCTGCCAAAATAAAGGTTCTCTCAAGTAGATCAATTGTAACCTCAGTGGCCTTTCATTTCAGAGCCTCTAGGGACGATATCTATGCAGCAGCCACTTGGACAAGTCCACATACCTTTATAATTCATTGCAAATTGGATTTGGCCTCCAGGGGAAGAGCATATTTTGGTTCTATCGTGCCCAGGAATATCCTTCCTTGGGGCCACCCAGGATTAAAAGTAGCTGGGGACTCGGTCCTATCAGTAAGGAATGAATGAAGATTTGTAACATCAATTAAAGAAGTTATGCCTTACCATAACGTTCCATCTGTGTTGTAGATCTTCATTCATTCGTTACTTCCTGCCCTCCTTCTCCCTGCCTGGACTCCTGGTGGACTTTAGGATTACCTTATTGGTTAGGGTATCTGCTCAGACAGAGCCTCCTACTAATATTATTAATCTCGTTATGGTATAAGGCCAGGCAAATTCGATTTGAAGAGACTAGGAGAGGGGCATTGCGGGTAGGACTTAGCTGAGAGTTTTTGGCGGGCGCGAGCTTGGTTCTGGCCATGTCGGTTCTGTGGATGGAACCCAAGTCCTATCAGTAATGAATGAAGATCTGCAACACAGATGGAATGTTAAAGACATAACTTCTTTTTAGTCCTGTCACATATGATTCAATCTACTGGGGGCAGATTTGGACACACTGCAGTGTTGATGATTTTTTTTCCCAATGAGTGAGGTAAGTAAATCATGACCTTGGTTATCCTGATTTCGGAAGCAGGAATTGATAAGAGATTTTCTGCACCTTTTGGCATCATTGTGATTATCATCTTCACTGTGTACCCACCCACCTTCACTTGATGCTTCAGTGGACAGTGTTGTGCCATTTCATGTTCTCATGGATGCTCCTGGGGTGTAGACTTTATCACAAGCCTATAGAGTGTTGAAGAGCTTTGAATTTGATTGTGGGGTTTCCCTTCTTGCTTCTGAGCCAATAGTAGGTTCTGACAATGGATGTTTTGTTGATAGACTAATGAGCTGTTTGTGGTCCTTCCTGGTACAGGAGGAAGTAGAAATCTTGAGAGAAGGCATTGCCTAGAAACCTGCTGAAACAAAGAGCTATACTGTTTCCTGCCCCCTTGCTCTTTAAAGGGAGTTGAGACCTGACAACCAGGCTATTTAACCATGCAGCAAATGTGTATGCTTGTAGACAAGAAGTCGCTTTAGATAAGTAAGAGAAGGGAAGTTTACTGCTTTGCCGTTTTGAGGCACGGGTCCCTTCATCACTCCTCTCACTTTCCATCTCTAGGCCAAAGTTCGGTCACCCCCCCCCCCCCCCCCCCGTCCCCTGCCACCCAGTCTGCAGTTACAAAGGATCTTGTTGCTATCTTTCTGTGGCCTCCTTTGTGGAAGATATCATGTGATGTCCTTCCATATCACTGTTGCAGTATTGACATGTATGCTTCCCATACGAGACATGGGGCATAAAGGTGATGTACGGATGCACACACTCAGAACTTCTTTGCTGCCAGTCCAAACACCATAGTTGATCATCGGTCTAAATGCCCTTCTGTGCTGGTTACCATGCCATGCTTCAGATAAGTGACCTGTTGAGGTTTCCTATCTTTCTTTTTAGTGCTATTGGGTTCGTCATCCAGAAAGGTAAAGTGTCAGTGTGGGAGGCAGATTTCCCATAAAGACTGTAACAACCAGTGTTTTTTCTGTTTGGGCACTTCCCACAACCCTATACAGTGTCTGCCAGGCTATTGTCCCCAATACCCCTACGTAGTTGTTTCTCCTTTTTATCTGTTTACCTCAAAAATCAATGACTTAAGCTGTTGACTTAGGGTGCTGTGGCAGCATCTTCCTGTTCTAAGGGTCAGGTGTCTGCCAAGAAAAAGCCAAAAATAAAATTAGGTCTGTATGGCTGCTGTTCAGCCCCCCCCCCCCCCCAGACATCTCTCTCGGGGCTAGTGAAAGCCCAGAGGATCATCTGGTGGTTGCCTCATATTCCTCTGCCATGACCCTGTAGGAGGGTGGCATGGATCCATCCTCTTGCATTTCCTTTGAGTCTTTACAAATGTCTGTCCCTGACATTGAGGGGGAACCTCGGCTGATTATATTCAAGAAACTGAGAGGGATTCCACAGATCCTGGTTATGGAGGAGATTCCTAGTGGGCTTACTGAATGTGACCTGGGGTCTGAATCTCGGAGAATGTTTCCTGAGGCTGTCCCATAGAAAAAAAAGAAAGAAAAAGAAAAAAGCTTATTTTCCCTGTTAAGGATCCCTGGCATGAATGTCAGGATTTTACACTGGGGTTATTCAATGCTTTGATGGCTTTAAACCCTCCTCAAGGGGTTCCTGTGCCTGCCCCTCCCTTGGTCTTCCACTGCTCTTAAAAGACCCAGGGAACTAGATCCTTCGGATGAGGGTGTGGATTCTGAGAAGAGTCCCTGGCTTACTCTTCTCGGATTCCTTCCCACTTGGGACTATGGTTCAGAGGAAGAGGATTGTGTTAGTCCAAACTGCCCTTTGGAGGATCTCTCCTTTGGGGATACTGTTATCCTTTTTAAGTGGGATTGTTGTCAAGTCTCTAATATTCAGAAAAGGTATGATGAGCTCCTCCAAATGGAGTCTTCTAACCCACTGTGTGTTCCCCATTGTTCTGGATGCACTCCTGGATATCTTTTCAGCAGCTTCTGTGACCCCTGCACCCAAGAAGCCCGTTAGATTTTACAAAATACCAGATGAGTGTAAATTTCTTTGCAAGTGTTCCTCTGCTGATCCTTCTGTAATGTCTATCTCTTCTGACAAGCCCACCAAGCTGTTGCCCTGTAACAAAAGTTGCTCCCTTCTGATAAAGATGGTATGCTATGAAGAGGCTAGGCAAAAAGGTTTACACTGCTACCACTTCATCCTTTTGAGCCATCAACTACCAGACTCATATGATCAGGTATGTTTTGGCCCTCCTTTGTCAGGTTTCCAAACTGGCTTCTGACCTTCCTGACTCTAAGGGGAATGCTTCTGCCCTTTCCTTGTTGGGTTTTACCTCTTAAGTTGCTCACCATTCTGTCAAATGCAGCTATGATGCAGCTAATGGCTCCTCCAGGGCTGCTGCCTTTGGTTTAGTTATGAGATGTTACTCTCGTCTTTGTCTTTAGGCTTTGACTGATGACATTAAGGCTGTACTATTAGATGCTCCTTTGGATAATAAAAATCTTTTTGTTGAGCTGCTGCTGTTAAACTTTTTACGTTTCTCCAGGCTAAGGGTTAAACCTTGCAGGAGTTGAAATATGCTTTTTTCTCCTATTCCCAAGCTTCAGTGGAATTTTCTTACAAATCTGCTTTTGTTGGTAGGCAGTCTCGCCCTCTGCCTAAGGGAAAACTGATTCTAGTCATGTGCCTCCTGCGAAATTTACTCAGACCCCACCTCGCAGAAACCTGATTTCCAGGATAAGATGGGTTCTATTAGACAGTTTTTCCCCTTTTCCCTCTGCTAGGTTCCTTTATCCCTTTGTCTTTCCCAGTCTCTTCCAAATTGGTTAAGGATCTTAACAGACTCTTTGTTTCTGTCCATTATCTTCCTATTATCTGCCAGGGATATTTCATGTTTTGGAAATCCCTTCCTCCCTTTTTTGGACATTCCTTAACTTCCTCGGCAATAGCTTCCTCGACAATAGCTTCCTCTTTTCCCTGAGGTGCTCCATTCTCTCTTGGTCCAGGGCACCATTCAAGTTATGCCTCCTGCCCAGGTAGGGAGAAGTTTTTTTTTCCAGAATGTTTTTGGTTACTAGGAAGGAGGGCACTTGGAGACTAATTCTAGATCTTTCCTAGCTCAACGGATTCCTTATTTTCAGATGTTCTCTCTTCAGACTTTATTTCCCGTTCTTCTACCCCATGCCTTTGTAGTCTGTCTGGATCTTTAGGATACCTACCTTCATATCCCCATCCATTCCCTTTCCAAGAAATGTTTACATATCTCTGTTTTTTCCTTGCATTTTCAGTTCTCTACTTTGCCCTTTGGCCTCTCTACTGCCCTGAGAGTATTCACCGAATGCCTCTCTCCTGTCATTGCCTGTTGCAGGATGCAAGGAGTACAGATCTTTTCCTATCTGGACAATCTACTCATTTAAGCCCCCCCCCCCCATATTTTCTCCTGTTGCAGGCTTCAGACCATCCCCATGCTGACATCTGTGCCTGCCCCCAGGTGCTGTCTCTCGCCGACATTTTACAAACAAGAAGGTGCAAGGTCCTGATGTTCATCGTGCATACAGCTGCAGTCATAACAGATTGGTTCTCCTGCTGTCAGGCGGTTACTCGGTCGGCCGAATTCCAAAGTGTAGGTCCAACGTCGGTTGTCGTCGTTTCTTCCCTGACGTCAGTGCGATACGGGTATAAAGGAACCAGCCAACGCCATTTTCTTCAGTCTTTCTTGCCGTGCGGTGCCCAAAGCAGAAGCAGTTCGCAAGTGCTGGTCGGCCAGCTCCTGAGATTATGAAAATTTGGAAACCGAAGTCTTCTTAAAAGCTAAGTACCCCGTTGGGGAAACTTTTCTTGCCTCAGACCGATGTCAGACAAAGTTAATAATTGTATTTCTTGTGGGAAGCAAATACCTCATAAGGATTTCCATTCCCTCTGTATACCTTTTTTAGGCCCAGACCACGACGTCTCGGTCTGTCGCTTTTGTGCTACATTCAACAAACGCACTATTAAGCGTCGGGCGGAGTTTGCCCAGCATTATTTTGGGAAAGCATTTAACTATATTATGTCGTCGGATACTCCGACTCCGGTTTGGTCTAAAAAACGCAAAGACAAGGACCGACACACGAGGTCCGCGGCCTCTACCAACACCACGCCAAAGCCGACTACACGTGGTCCGGTTCTCAGCAAGGCGCCTACGCAGCCCCTGACTACCGACGACACCACTTTGACGGTGTCTCCTGTGCCCGAGGTCGCAGGCTCCTCGGCCCACACCCCGACTACAAATACCGAAGCCACTCTTGACGTTGAAACTCAGAATGTGGACAGGTCCACCTCCACTCAAGGTGTCTTCAGACCTTCCTCCTCTTTCTCCATCAAGGCTTTCACTAAGTCTAAAGCAACCATGCACTCTGAGACCAGCTACACAGGGCCCATCTCCAGGCCCCATGCCTAAGAAACAGATGCTTAAAATGGCTGAGGATTTAATTACTCTTATCAGAGGTTCTCAGCCCCCACCGGACAAAAGGCCCAGAGTGGAGGAAGAGTCCCCCTCCTCTGATCAGGGCTCCATTATTTCAGAGTACTCTGATGATCAGGAACATTCTTACTCCCCTTTTGAAGACTCTGATGCGGAGGAGTCCATCCCTTCTGTATCCCCCCCTGAGGATTACTCATTTGGGGAAACTTTGCATACCTTAAGGGAACACTTCCACTGGGAAGGCCAAGATTATTCAGATTCCAAGAAATGGCTTAGGGAATTTCTCTTGCTACCTCAGCACAGGCCTCTGGCTATACCTCCTGTCTTGGACATCCTAGATGATGTTTACTCGGAGGCCTGCCTTAACCCGGACTCTCTACCTCCAGCTCCAGTTAAGCCTGACAGGTACTACAGGGTTCCTGACTCACACCAATTTCTATACAAAAGCCATGCTGCTGACCCAGAAACCATGTCACAGGGCCCCAAGGGAGTTAAGACCTCCATTGCTAAAAATCCATTACCTTCCGAGAGAGATTCCAGATCCTTAGAAAGGTGGGGAAAAAAGGTATATACCTCGGCTACATTAACCATGAGGGCCTTAAACTGTCAGTTTCATATGCTAAAATACCAACAGTTTTTGTTATCACAATTGAAAAGTAAAATGTCACAACCTGAACAACCAGACTTGAAGGAGTTGCAAGATTTGATGCATAGTGCAGAACAAGTGGGTAAGCATACCTTACAATGTGGTTTTGATGCTCTAGAGGCCTCATGTAGAGCTGCTGTTACAGGATCAGTCATACGTAGGCATGCCTGGCTCAAGGAACAAGCCTTGCCTGATCATGTCAAAGCTAAATTACTAGATGCCCCTCTTCAAAAGGATGTACTATTTGGTGCTAATGCTGAGGAGGTATTAAGGAAAATGGAGGAAAAGGCTAAATCAATGCAAACTGTGAAAGATTTTCTACAGGTACAACCCCCACGTTTTAGTAGAAATTGGCCTTCCAAAAACTGGTCCTTTCCTGCCACGGACAGACCCCAAAGAGGCAGATACAGGCGCCCGAGAGGCAGAGGACAATCCCAAGGATCGTTTAGAGGCAGACAATGGCAAGCTCCTACACAAAGAGGTGGTGAGGATAACTCGCAATCTTTCAGAAAGTAAACCCAATGACTTTCCCCTTTGCATGCCAACCAAGTCTCAAATGGCAGCCCCCTTAGGAGGAAAGCTGGCATTATTTTCAAAAAATTGGCATATTGTCACAAAGGACAAATGGATCCTGGACATTATAAACAGAAGCTACAAATTCCATTTTCACACCCTTCCAAAAATGAGAGGCATGCCAAACCTGCCACACAATCAAAGGGCAGAGGCACATAGGTAAATTACAGATCTCATAAACATGAAAGCTATTCAAGAGGTACCTACACACGAACAAGGTCAAGGTTTTTATTCCAGGCTAGTTCTGGTACCAAGGAAGGGAAAAGATTGGAGACCTATTTTGGACCTATCCATCCTAGGCACATTTCTACTCATACCAAAATTCAAGATGCTCACTCAACAGCAACTTCTTCCCATGCTGGGCAAGGAGTCTTGGCTGGTAACATTGGACCTCAAGGAGGCATACCTGCATGTCCCAATCAGACAAAATTGCAGAAGGTACCTCAGATTTCTTGCAGGTTCAACTCATTATCAATTCTCTGCATTGCCCTTTGGCTTATCTACTGCGCCCAGAGTATTCACAAAATGCCTAGCATCAGTAATTGCCTACTTGCAGACTTCAAGGGATACAAATGTACCCCTATTTGGACGACTGCCTGATCCAAGCGGACAGCAAGCACATTCTTCTGAAACATCTGGCTTATGTAATAATGTTGTTGAACTCTCTGGGATACACAGTCAACAAAAAGAAATCAAGGCTAATACCCTCTCGGAAGATGATTTTCCTGGGTGCCAGTTTGGACACAAACACCCAGATGGCCTACCTCACGCCAGAGAAGCAGGGGCAACTAATTCAATACTTAAGAACACTAGCAAATTGCACCAGGCTGACTGCAAGGAAAATCCTGCAGGCTCTGGGATTCATGGCATCTTGCATCTTACTAATTCCATGTGCAAAGCTGCATATGAGGAAACTACAATGGTACCTGAAAAACATATGGTCTCAACACAGCCACAGTTTGGAAACAATAATACCACTAATTCCATGTCTGCAAAAGGAATTTCTGTGGTGGGCTCAAGCATGTCAGACAAACACAGGTCTTCCATTCAGCAAGCCTCAAGCAAATCAAGTCATCACAACAGATGCCTCGGACTACGCCTGGGGGGTGCACATGACAGTTCGGTGCATTCAGGGCAAATGGTCCCAAAAAGAAAAGCACCTTCACATCAATCAAAAGGAAATGCTAGCAGTAATAAATGCTATTATAGCTTTTAAGGACCTTCTACAACCAGGTCAACTGTTGATAAGAACGGACAACACCACAGTTATGTGGTACATAAACAAACAGGGAGGCACACATTCTTACCCCCCCCCATGCAGTCTGGCCATGTCACTTTGGAACATGGCCATGGACTTACAAATGGAACTACAAGCACAGTACTTGCCAGGCAAGGAAAACACGCTGGCAGACAACCTAAGCAGGAATGTGACAGATCCACACGAATGGAAATTGCATCCAAAAGTTTTTACAGAAATAATCCAAGAATGGGGAAGGCCAGACATAGATCTCTTTGCCTCCCACAAAAATCATCAATTGACAAAATTCTGCTCAAGGATTTTCCATTCAAAGGCCTGGAGAGTGGACGCTCTCTCTTTCAGTTGGACATCAATGACAGTTTATGCCTTCCCACCTCTTCCTCTGCTGCCCAAGGTTCTATTGAAAACCAAAGCAGACAGACCAAAGATGATTCTCATTGCTCCGGGCTGGTCAAGGCAACACTGGTACCCACTCCTGAGGAGCCTGACGCATTCCCCACCATGGACCCTGCCTCTAATGCCTCTTCTTCTAACTTGGCACAGCTTCAAAACTTTTCACAGCCAGCTAAAAACACTCAATCTAGCCGCATGGAAGATTCCTTAGCATCACAACAGGCCCTACTCTCCAAGGAGGTGCAGGATGTCATTTTGGAGGCCAGAAGGCCATCAACTAGAAAAGCTTACTCCGCAAAATGGAAACGGTTTTGTGTCTGGAATGAGAAAAAGGGCCAGGATCCTGGAAAACTGAATTTACCTCAAATACTACAATATTTGGCTGAGCTGCTAAGCAGTGGACTTTCATTCTCCTCCATCAAAATCCATGCCTCAGCCATTTCTGCAGAATACAGCACTGATCCACCTTTATTCTCTCACCCTCTCTTAAGACAGTTCCTCATAGGGGCTAAGAATTTAAGACCTCCAAGGAAACAACCAATACCTGCTTGGGATCTTAATTTCATTCTGGAAAAACTGACCTTGCCTCCCTTTGAGCCAGCTGCCTCATCAGATTTGCAGTATTTGTCCTGGAAAACAGCTTTCCTTCTGGCTATCACCTCAGCTCGTAGAGTTTCAGAACTACAGGCTCTCATGGCTGTCCAGCCTTTTATCATCTTCCATCAGGACAGAGTTTTCTTACGAACCAACCCGTCCTTTATGCCTAAAGTGGTATCCAGGGTAGCTTTAAATCAGGCCATACATTTACCTACTTTTTATCCTAATCCTCAAAACAAAGGGGAGAGATTACTACATTCCTTGGATATCCACAGACAACTGCGTTATTATTTGGACAGAACAAAGCCTTTCAGAAAATCAGAACAGCTCTTTGTGTCCTATGCGGTAGGAGCTCAAGGAAGGCCAATCTCCAAACAGACAATCTCAAAATGGATAGCCCACTGCATACGCTTTTGCTATTCCTTTCATGGCAAAACTGTACCTACAGGCATTAGGACTCATTCCACCAGGGCCACAGCCACCTCTGCAGCCTTCCTCAGAGGAGTTCCTACCAAGGATATTTTGGAAGCAGCCACTTGGAGTTCTGTGCATACCTTCTCCAAGCACTACAACCTACCATTATACTCCAAATCTCGAGCAGGCTTTGCCACTGCAGTCTTGCAGGGCATTTTGGCTCCTCCTAGTTCCACCTAGTGCCTACCACCCCTTTCTTAGCTTTGGGATTCTACCCATCTGTTATGACTGCAGCTGTATGCACGATGAACATAGTACAGTTTTGTACCTACCATAAATGTAGATGTTCGAGTGCTAATACAGCTGCAGTCCAGGTTTCCCTCCCTCCTTCCCCTCTTGGGACAGGCCTATAGGCTAACACATCCTCATACAACCTGATTGGGGTATTCATTTATGATGTATTTGCTTGCATCTACTGTATTTTGATTATATTGCACTGCATTATTACACAAATTTATGTATTGCCTTCCTTCTGGGGGCACCTGACATCTGGGGCAAGAAAAACTGAAGAAAATGGCGTTGGCTGGTTCCTTTATACCCCTAACGCACTGATGTCAGGAAAGAAGCGACGACAACCGACGCCGGACCTAGACTTTGGAATTCGGCCGACCGTGGACCCGCCTTACGGCAGGAGAACCCATCTGTTATGACCGCAGCTGTATTAGCACTCGAACATCTACATTTATGGTAGGTACAAAACTGTACTTTTTCTTTGCAGACCAGCTCTTTGGGTGTGCGATCTAGCTCTCCAGTATCAAGTGACTCTCAGGTTCATAGGTGTGTACTAGGCTAATGGCCTTGGATCCTGTACAAGCCTAGCCCATAGAAGTGCCCTAGCATCGTGCAACCCAACATTAGTTCCCAGTGCCTGTATCTAGTAGAGCCACTGGTGTGATCCCCGGGACTAACTTTCTATTACCCATCCACTCAAGATTTCCATTGAAGAGAGACAGCGAGGTGCTCTGCTTGACATGTATGGGGGATGTATTCCAGAGCATGGGCAGTCTCTGGGTGAGGAACCTGTCCTTCCAGCATGGTTCTGTTCATTGTGGTAATGAGGTTGAGGTCTCTGGAGCGTGTGGTGTGGAGGGATTTCTTTAGATGTCCTTCAAGGATGCATCTGCAGTCTTAACAAATGGGTTGTCCTGTCGTCAGGCAGCCCTTCGGTCGGCCGGATTCCAAAGTCTGGGTCTGGCTTTGGCTGGTGTCGCACTTCACCCGACGTCATTGCGGCAGTTCTTCGGGTATAAAGGCATCAGCCGACGCCATTTTCCTCAGTCTTTCTTGCCGCGTGGCGCCCGAAGCAGAAGCTGTTCTCAAGTGCCGGTCGGTCAGATCCAGAGATTACTACTACCGAATACTACTACGAAGACTTCTATAAAGCTAAGTACCCCGTTGGGGACTCTTTCTTGCCTCAGCCGATGTCAGAGAAAGTTAATAAGTGTTTATCTTGTGGGAAACAAATACCTCATAAAGATTTCCACTCCTATTGCATACATTGTTTAGGCCCAGACCACGACGTAGCAGCTTGTCTAGCCTGTGCTTCTTTTAACCGGCGGACACTTAAACGTCGCTCGGACTTTGCTGAACAGATTTTCGGCTCCGATTTTGCCTACATTATGCCGTCGGATCCTCCGACTACGCAAATAACCAAAAAACGCAAAGAAAAGGACCGACACTCGCGGTCCGCGGTTTCTGCCGAAACCGCGGTTAAGCAACCCGCGAGTGTCTCGGTTTCGGCCGAAACCGAGCAAGCGGTTCTTTCTTCAGCCGATAATGTGCCTTCTACCGAGGCCTCTTCTACCCTGGTAGAAACGGCTTCTGAAATCCAACCTTCTGTTGCGTTTTCACAGGAATTATCAGACACCATTCCCCTTGATATTTCTACCCCTGCACGTGGAGCTGCTAGGCCTCCTCCAGCTATGTCTATTAAGGCCTTTGCCAGGGCTAAAGCAGCCAAAGCTTCAAAACCTGGGCCTGCCAAGCCCCCCTCTCACAGGCCCAGCACCAGCTCCCATATGCTTTTTTTGGCAGAGGATCTCATCTCTTTAATTCGTGGATCCCAGTCTCATCCAGACAGGGCCTCTCTCCCTCCTCCAGAAAAGAGGCCTAGAGCAGAGCCCCCTGAGCCAGTAGCCACAGATGATTCCTCTGATGACTCAGAACATATAGACCCTCCTGAGGCTTCTTACTCTCCTTACGAAGACTCTGATGCTGAGGAGTCCATCCCTTCAGCCTCTCCTCCTGAGGAATTTTCCTTTGGGGAAACCTTTCATGCTATGAGGGAACAATTTCAGTGGCAGGGCCAAGATTTCTCAGACTCCAGAAAAAGGCTTAGGACCTTTCTACACTTGCCACAGCATAGGCCTTTAGCTATACCTCCAGTTCTATCTGTTGTTGATGATGCATTTAATGATGCTTGCACTACTCCTGATACTTTACCTCCGGCTCCTGCTAAGCCCGATAGGTACTACAGGGTCCCGGACACTCATCACCACTTATATAAGGCCCCTTTTGCAGATCCAGAGACTATCTCCCAGGGCCCTAAAGCTGTAGCAGCTACTTCTTCTAAAAACCCTCCCCTCTGAGAGGGAATCCAGGTCCTTAGAGAGATGGGGTAAAAAAGTTTACACCTCTGCTACTTTGTCAGCTAGAGCTTTGAACTGTCAATTTCATATGATTCAATATCAAGAGTTTATGCTTGACCAGTTGACTAAAAAACTGTCCTCTGAAGAATCTATAGATAAAAAGTATATTCAAGAAATGTTACATAACATACAGCAGGTTAGTAACCATTCTTTAAAATGTGGCTATGATGCACTGGAGGCTTCCTTTAGATCAGCCATGACTGGCACGGTTATCAGGAGGCATGCATGGTTGAAAGAACAGGCATTACCTGACCATGTCAAATCTAAGCTTTTGGATGCACCTATGGACAAGGTCAATTTATTTGGTGCCCCCGCACAGCAGGTACTAAAAAAGATGAAGAGAAAGCAAAATCTGTGCAAACAGTAAAAGATTTCTTACAAGTTCAACCTCCAAGGTTTAGCAGGAACTGGCCCTCCAAGAATTGGTCCTTTCCAGACTCCTCTAAGGCACAAAGAGGCAGGAATAGGCGCTCTAGAGGCAGAAACCAATCCAGGGGTGCCTACAGGGGTCGCCAGTGGCAGGGTAACAACCAACGAGGCACGGATACAGCCACCACCACTACAACAACTCAATCACAGTGACTTGGCGGTGGCACCGCCTACCAGGGAACAACTGGAAGCACCCTTAGGCGGAAAGCTAACATTATTTTCAAAAAACTGGCACTGCATTACAAGAGAAAAATGGATTTTGCAGACTATAGACAAAGGTTACAGGTTCCATTTCCATACACTACCCGGAAAGAGAGGAATGCCAAACCTACCACCTTCTCAAAGGGCAGAAGCTCTAAAACAAATATCTCAATTACTAAGAATGCGAGCTGTGGAAAAGGTACCATTTATGGAGCAAGGGAAGGGATTTTACTCCAGGCTCTTCCTGGTACCAAGAAAAGAAGACAAATGGAGGCCTATTCTAGACCTGTCCGCTTTAAACACATTCCTCATTGTTCCAAAATTCAAAATGCTGACCCTACAGCAGCTTCTTCCCATGCTGGGCAAGGAGTCTTGGCTGGTAACTCTAGATCTCAAGGAGGCATACCTGCACGTCCCCATAAGACCAATTTGCAGAAGATACCTCAGATTTCTTGCAGGATCAGAGCATTATCAATTCTCAGCATTGCCCTTTGGCTTATCTACTGCCCAGAGTGTTCACGAAATGCCTGGCATCAGTAATCGCTCATTGCAGACTTCAGGGAATTCAAATCTATCCCTACCTGGACGACTGCCTGATACAAGCGGACAACAAGAACAAATTAACAGAAGACTTACAAAGAGTCATCTACCTGCTACAAGCCCTGGGATATACAGTCAATACAAAAAAGTCAAGGCTGATTCCATCCCAGATAATAACCTTTCTGGGTGCAGAACTGGACACATCAAAACAAATGGCATTTCTAACTGCAGAAAAGAAAGAGCAACTTCCTCTCTACTTCTTGGCATTAACAAAGCACAGCCATCTAACTGCAAGAAAAGTGCTACAAGCTCTCGGCTTCATGGCATCCTGCATAATTCTGGTCCCTCATGCTAGGCTTCATATGAGAAAGCTACAGTGGTACCTAAAAAATTTGTGGTCTCAGCACAAGCACAGCCTAGAAACCAAAATTCCAATGATCCCATGCCTGAAACAAGAGTTCTTATGGTGGGCTCAGGCCTGTCAATTAAACACAGGACTGCCCTTCTGCAAAAGTCAACCAAGACAGACTATCACGACAGATGCCTCAGACCTCGGTTGGGGGCACACATGATGGACAAGTGCATTCAAGGCCTATGGACCCAAGACCAGCTGCATCTGCACATAAATCTAAAAGAAATGATGGCAGTAAAATTGGCAATCCAGGCATTCAGACCTCTTCTCCAAGAAGGCCAGTTGATGATAAGGACAGACAACACCACAGTTATGTGGTACATCAACAAACAGGGAGGCACACACTCATACCCCCTATGCCGGCTGGCACTGGACCTATGGGATGTGGCTCTGAGCTACAACATTCAGTTACAGGCAATTTATGTACCAGGGAAGGAAAACATTCTAGCAGACATATTAAGCAGAACTACAACAGATGCCCACGAATGGATGCTGCATCCGGACATTTTCAAAACCATCACAAGAGAATGGGGATTACCACAAATAGACTTGTTTGCATCCCCATGCAATCACCAGTTGAAGAAATTCTGCACAAGGACTTACCACCCACTTGCTTGGAAGGTGGACTCCCTATCCTTCAGTTGGAAAAGCCTGACAGCATACACATTCCCACCACTTCCTTTGATGCACAAGGTGCTTCTCAAGATCAAAGAGGAACGTCCGAGGATCATCCTGATAGCCCCAGACTGGCCAAGACAACATTGGTATCCACTGCTGAGGAGCATGTCCCGGGAACAAATATTGAAACTGCCCCGATCCCATTACTGCTGACACAGAACAACTACAACATACTGCATCCAAACCTAAAAACTCTGCAGCTAACTGCCTGGAACATTACATAACAGCAATTAACCCAGATTTATCCCAAAGGGTTAAAGACATAATCCTGGAGGCTCGTAGACCTTCAACAAGAAAGAATTATGCAGCAAAATGGAAAAGATATCTCATCTGGAGTACTGCAAAGGGGCAAGATGTAACACTGGTGAACTTAGCCAACATCCTGGAGTACTTGGCGGAGCTCTTCCATACAGGCCTGTCCTATTCCTCCATCAAGATACATGCATCAGCTATTTCAGCAGAATACAGCTTGAATCCTCCTGTCTTCTCGCATCCTCTGCTCAGACAGTTTCTGAGGGGAATTAAAAATGTAAAACCCCCCAGGAAACCTCCATTGCCAGCATGGGACTTGAACTTTGTGCTAGAAAAGCTGACTCTACCTCCTTTCGAGCCAGCAGCTACAGCAGAAATGCAATACTTATCCTGGAAGACTGCTTTCCTGCTGGCAGTAACTTCAGCAAGAAGGGTCTCTGAACTACAGGCATTAATGGCAGTACAACCCTTTCTGATCTTCCATCAAGACAGAGTGTCCTTGAGAACAAATCCTACATTCATGCCTAAGGTGGTATCCAGAGTGTCTTTAAATCAGGCTATCCACCTTCCAACATTCTTCCCCAATCCACAGAACAGGGGAGAAAAGCTTTTGCATACCTTGGATGTACACAGACAATTACGCTACTACCTGGACAGGACAAAAAACAACAGAAAAACTGACCAGCTTCTGGTAGCTTATGCAACAGGAAAGGAAGGAAAACCAATTTCTAAACAAACAATCTCCAAATGGATAGGAAATTGCATTAGATTTTGTTACTCCTACCATGGAAAGAAAACTCCAGAGAACATCAGGCCTCACTCCACAAGGGCCACAGCCACTACCACAGCTTTCTTACGAGGAGTGGCTACCAAGGACATTATAGAGGCTGCTACTTGGACCTCCGTGCATACATTTGCCAAGCATTATAACTTACCTCTATACTCTAGATCCCGTGCTGGTTTTGCCACTGCTGTTTTGCAAGGGATCCTGACTACACCATAATCTATTCACATTTCCTCCTCCCCTAGTTTAGCTATGGTATTCTACCCATTTGTTAAGACTGCAGATGCATCCTTGAAGGACATAGTACAGTTTTGTACCTACCATAAATGTAGATGTCCGAGAGGAATGCATCTGCAGTCAGGATTACCCACCCTCCTTCCCCTCTGAGGTACTCCTAGGGTACTTACCAATCTACAGCTAGCTTGGGGGGGATCTATTATGGTGTATTTGTTTGTATATATGTACATACATGTTTATTTTGTGTGTTTGCTCTCTACTATTTGGAAACTTTGGCATTTATCCAAATTTAGCCAACAAAGAGGGCACCTGGCATCTGGGGCAAGAAACACTGAGGAAAATGGCGTCGGCTGATGCCTTTATACCCGAAGAACTGCCGCAGTGACGTCGGGTGAAGTGCGACACCAGCCGAAGCCAGACCCAGACTTTGGAATCCGGCCGACCGAAGGGCTGCCTGACGACAGGACAACCCATTTGTTAAGACTGCAGATGCATTCCTCTCGGACATCTACATTTATGGTAGGTACAAAACTGTACTATGTAGCATTTCTAACAGAACTGGGTCAAACATAGCTTTGTAAGTCGAGCAGAGATCACCTCCAAGTAGGTGATAAGAGATGGAGAATTGCTTGGAGTCTTTTGAGCCTGTCCGTGTAGGTCGTGTTTAATGCCTAGGATCCTCTTCGTGAGGTGCTTCTCTGGCCTCTCCAGTTGTTGCAGGTGTCTAGTGAGGTACATGCCAAATGGGGCATTATACTCTGTAATTGGTCTGATTTCTGTAGGATGTCTGCATCACTTGGGGAGTTAATAATGGCCCTACGCTGACCGCTTTAAAAAACTCCAGCTATACTCTTGTCGCATATCGTCTACTCAGAGGCGATCTCTGCTTAACATACAAGGTCATGTCAAACCCAGAGCTGTTGGACATGCTACACTTAAAGAAATCCCAATCCCTCAGAGCTACACGCTCCAGGGATCTAAACCTTGTCATCACAATAAACAAAACATGCTGGAGGGATAGGTTCCTGACCCAGAGACTCCCCAGACTCTGGAATAGATTGCCCATACATGTCAAGCAGAGTGCCTCTTTGGACCTCTTCAAGAGGAACCTTGACGTTTGGATGGGAGAAAGGAAAGTCACCCCAGGGATCACGTCAGTCGCCCTGCTAGACAGGGGTCCAGGAAAGTAAATAATGTGGGAAGAAATAGCCAGGGAATTGTTATGGCTAGGCTTGTATAGGCCCTAGGGCTGATAGCCTAGTACCAACCTATGAACCTATGGTCTAACGAGGGGAGAATAGAGAGACTACTACCTCTTTCTTCCTGGATGCAAAACCCTTGGTAACGAGATGTGCCACATAGAAGGACTTTCTGACCACAGTGGCAATGTGGTGATCGAAGGAGAGGTTGCTGTCAACCTCTGTCCCTAGATCTCTTATAACGGTTTCAGTGTTCAGTGGGCTCCCATCGATGTGGTTATTAGTGGGAACTGAGTTTTTACCAAGGGGGGACGATGCATTTTTTTGGCGTTAAGTTTAAGGCCATGGTTTCGACACCAGTCATTGGTCTCAATGAGGCCTTTCTATAGGATGTCTGCATCACTTGGGGAGTTAATAATGGCTCCCAAGTTGTAGTCGTCTGTGAACTTGGTCAGCCAGAGTTGAGGAGCCAGGACTGATCCCTGTGGGACTCAACTCGTGACTGGTCGGCAGCCTGACTTGGAGTTTGCTATTTTCACACTGTGTGTTCTATCTGTGAGCCAATTTGCAACCCACCTATTGATATAGGTGTTGATGCCTAGTTTGTTGAGTTTGTCAATAATTCCCAAGTGAGGAATGGTATCAAAGGCAGGCAGATTACATTTGCCTAGAGGACAATTTAGCGGTAGACTCTTTTTGAGCTGGTCCAGCACACAGGCTTATATGTTCCTGGACATTGTCAATTGGTGGGGTATTCCTCAGGTAGATCTTTTTGCCTCCACTCTAAACAGATAATTTCCTCTGAGAGTCCCAAGTCTTCTAGCTTGTAAGGTGGATGGCCTTGTCTTTTCCTATGAAGAGGATGTTTCTGTATGCCTTCCTCTCTTACCACGAGTCTTGCACAAAATCAGTCGTGACTCTCCCAAAATCTATTTAGTGACTCCCTTTTGGCTCAGCATAGTCTCCCCCTTCTTTCTCATTTGGCTAGGGCAATCAGCACAGGTTACCTCACCAGGTGGATCTTCTCACACAAGACAAGTGGTCTCTTATCCATCCTCACTTGTCTGCTCTTTAACCAACACTGTGGTTGTAAGGGTTTTGATCCCCTTCAGGCTCTTCTTTTCTGAGGATGTGCTTCAGGTTTTGTAGGAGGCCAGGAGACCCACTACCAGGAAATTATGTTTGCCGAAATAGAAAAGATGTTCTGTTTGGTGCCTCTGTTGGCATCAGGACCCCCTGTCTTTGGAGGTTCCTCTGGTTCTTTCTTATGTGTTTGATTTACTCCATGTTGGGTTAGCGTAGTCTTCAGTTAAAGTTCACCTGTCAGAAATTTCCTGCCCTTACATCCTCCTCTGGCCGTTATATTTGTAGTCAAGCAGTTTCTTAAAGGCGTCCTTCATATCATGCCTACCAGAAAGCCCATTCCACCTTCTTGGGACTGAACTTTGTTGTTGAAAAATTGACTCTGGCCACTTTTGAGGCTGCTTCTTCAGCTTCCTTACAACATGGAAGACTGTTCGCCTTTTGGCCGTCACTTCAGCCAAGAGTGTCTCTGAACTTAAGGTTGTTAAGGCCATTACTCCTTTCCTAGTTTTTCACAGACAGAGTGTCTCTTCATACTAATCCTTCTTTTCTACCCAAAATGGTTAATAATCCCTTAATCAGTGTTTTCTTCTTTCTTCTCTTTTCCATTCTCAGCAGTCTGTCAGTGAGAAGGGTCTTCACACCTTGGATTTGCATATCTGAACTGCTTTTTGTTTTCTTTCATCGCGGGTCTTTGGGTTTGGCTGTTTCTACGCAAACCATCTCTTCCTGGATTTCTAAGGTCAATTTTTTTTTGTTATCCTTTTCATGGGAAATTACTCTCCTCATCACTAAAGGCCATTCTGTCAGGGCTGTTGCCTCCTCTGGTGCTTTTTTCAAGGGTCTGGCTTCCAGCTCCATTCTGAGGCTGCTACGTGGTCTTCTTCATACTTTCAGTAAGCATTACAAGTTGGCTGTTATATCCAGGGTCAGCCTGCATGGGTTTCTGGCGAGTTCTTCCATGTCATCATCCTCTTTGGCTTCCTCTTGAGCTTTTGTATTCTCTCTTCAATTATGCATACTGCAACAGTGACTTGGAAAGAGAATAGTACATCTGAGCAAACTCTTACCATAATAGTAGATATCCTTCTCTTCACTGTTGCAGTATGTGCTCCCTTCTTCTAGCCCATGTGGTCTAGCCTTGTTCTTTCTTGCCCTCCTGGCTGAGGGGTGGTTCTCCTTCTGGATGCCCATGTTTCTCCTTGTCCTTAGGGACATTCTGTTCCTCCTGGGGCTTTCCAATTCTGAGTGTGTGCATCCGTATGTCACCTTTATGCCCTACTCCTTGCGTGGGGAGCGTACTTGTGACATATGACACCTACAAATGCCTAAGGCTTTGGTATACTGACTGGACATTGGACTATCCTTGGCAGGCGATCCTTTTGGTTATGAATACTGCAACAGTGAAGAGGAGGACGTACACTGTTATGGTAAGATTTTACAAAACTATACATCTGAAGTAGTTTACTAAATTTGGTCTTCAACCTGTGGGATACCGGAGCCGAGCCGGCAACTTTACTAGCATCTGCTCCAAGCTCCTACCCTTACCCATAATACACCTCCGCTACCTTCCAACCCCCAGATCTCGTTTGCCGCAGCTAGCTGAAGCATTGTCATCTCCAGAGCTCCAGGTTGTAAGTGGGTGTAAAACTTTTAGAAAATCTCTTCTCTCTCTCTATTAGGTAGTGATTGTGTAATTTCTCCTTCCCTCGCTTGGTGCATCAAGTTTTCTAATTTTAGAGTAGTTAGCTTAGTTTAGAGTAGTTGTGTGTGTTTTTCCTTCCCCTCCCCCCTCTGTGTGTTGTGTGTGTTGTGTGTGAGTGGGTGTTTTCAATGAGAAAGAAATAATATTTTTTTCAGCTATTCTTTCCACTGATAATGTGGCTGATAAGCCGATATTTAAAAGATGCACTGAGTGTGGCCATAAGTTATCCCCTGCGGGATGGCCACACTCTTTGTGTTATGTGCTTGGACATGGCCCATCTTAGCACAGACTGCACTATATGCGTGGGGTTTAACCCACGCGTCATTAAAGACAGGAAGGCCAAGTTGGCCCTGAAAGGCCTTCTTCCCCCTTCTGAGACAGTTGCCTTATCTTCGGCTTCGGTCACAGCAGCTGCTGTGGTGCCTCTCCTTTTCTTCCCCTTGCTTCTCCTCCCTCCCAGGCTGGGACTCAATCTCCTGTGCAAAAGCCTGCAGAAGCGGAGCGGAAAAGGGGCAGAGAAAAGGAGATAGTCGAAGTCGAGGGAAAAACGCAAGGGGTCTCTGGACCTCCCTTCTCCAGTCAAGACTCTTAGGATCTGTGACTCCCCTAGGCTCCGTACTCCAAGGTTTTCCCCAGAGCCAGAGGAGACGTGCTCTGCATCTAGGAACTTGGTGCCCCGACCCGCAAGGTCGGAGTCTTTGGCCTTGTCGAGGTTCACCCGATCGTTATCTGAAGTCGACATAGATAAAATGAAGAGGAGATTCATTCGTACTCTGATCCAGATGGGGGTCTTGCCAGCCCCCTCTCCCTCAGGTGGTGTGAGCTCGCTTCCTTTTTTCCAACCGATTTCTCCTTCTCTGTTCTGTCCATCGGGTTCAGAGTACTCTGATCCGAGGATGGCTTTAGTCAGGGGGTCGGCACCAATGGTACCTGCTTCCTCAATGCCGACAGCTGCCTGGAGCATGTCTGATCTGACCAGCTCGGATCTGAGCTGCTTTCGGAGCCAGAGCTTGGGTGTATGATCCAAGGGAGTGGAACTTTTTCATCGGCTCCACCTTTGTCGGGCCAAGTTCCCTCCCTCAGAACTTCGTCCACTTTGGGTCCGGCTCCGATTCTCTCTTCATATCTAGGGAGACTGGCCTCCTTACTGGTTCCACAGGAGGTTCGTTATCCCTTGGCATTCGACGTGGTAGAAGGGGTTGTCTCCACTGGATCGAGACCACTGACTGTCCTCTCAGACTCCGCCCCGACGTCCTCGGCTTTCTCTACGATTCCCGTCATTTTACCAGAGGGACAGCCCGTACTCTAGGAGCCCAAGATGGCTCCCCGTGTGGAACAAGTGGCTTGCGAGATCCCCCCAGAGAGCCCCACTGGAGATGTGCCTTGCAAGCATACGTGCAAGAGGAGGCACTTGGACTCCCCTGAGTCCCTCGCCGAGGATACAGACTTGGATGATGGGGATGGTTCCCCCAGGTCACCTCCCAAGGATGTATCGTGGAAATCCTTCACCAATGGGGAGATTGGTCTGCCCCCAAACCTTCTTTTGATGAGTCCGTGTTCCTGGAGACTTTCTGCACGGGCCTATCTACTTCCTGGGTGTTCCCTCCCACAGATCCTTTGGTGGACCTGGTCACCTTGCGGGCATGGAAAGAGCCAGACACCATGGAAACAATTCCCAAAAACCTGACAAAATTCTGAGTCCACCTTCTGAAAGGCCGGCATGGAACCAAGGGCTCCCCCATAGACGCTATGGTGGTAGCAGCAGCCACAAAGAAGGAACTGTCCCAGGAGAGTTCCTTGGTTCATTCTCCTGATGGAGAGTCGCGGATGATGGACCACCTTGGGAAGCGGGTTTACGCTTCAGCTACCTTTTCTATTAGGGTGCTGAGCTACCTAGCTCATGTCACGAGACTCCAACGTGACCTGGTAAAGGAGCTAGAGGAGTCTTCCCCTATGTCCATGTCGCAGGAGGGTCTCGTTCTCTGTGAAGATGGCTACTTTGAAAGCAGTCTCTAACACATACATCTGACTCCTTTCGCATGCTACTGAAGGAGCGGCTAGGGCGGCTGGGTCCGGCATGTCCATGAGGCGCAACGCCTGGCTCAAATTGTCAGTTTTCGGGACCTTTCAAGCAGTCATTTGCCAGTGCCCCTTATGATGGCTCTACTCTTTTTGGTAAAACCAGCAGAGACGTTAGTCCAGCGTGAGAAGGACGTGAAGACACTCTATGCTGTCTGGATCCGCTTCTCGAACCCTCAAAGGTCCTTTTCCTGGAACCAGAGAGGGCAAAAGATGATGTGGTTCCATAAGTTACATTATTCCTGGGACACTCTGGGCTCTTCTTCCCCCAGAGGCAGAGGGCGGGGGGCAGAATGGATGCCGGCCCAGAGGCAGAGGAGGTCTGAGGAATTTTGGGTCTCGAACCTTTCTTGGACAGACCCAGGCAGCAACCCTGAGGGGTGGCCCGACTGCTCTACTCTGGAGGCAGTTTGGGGACGATTGTCCTTGCACCTAGCGGTATGGGAGTCCATAACATCAGACCACTGGGTGCTTCACATCATATCCAGAGGATACTCTATCCTCTTTGTGGGTACCCCTAAATCTCCCAAACACTCTCCGGTTGTACCACCCATACAAAGGGAGGCAGCAGCATACGACATTTCCAAGCTGCTAGAAAAACGAGACATCAAAACTGTCCCCCCAGATCAGTTCGGATTGGGCTTCTACTCCAGGTTCTTTTTGGTACCAAAGAAAACTGGGAACTTGAGGCCCATTCTGGACCTTTCTACCCTGAACCTGTCAGTTGCCAAAGAGAAGTTCCGGATGGTCACGCTACAGTCCATCAATGCCGTACCTGCAAGAGAGCGACTGGATGTGCTTGTTAGACCTCCAGGAAGCTTATTATCACATGAAAATGCACAGAAGCTCCAGGAGGTTCCTCCGCTTCTGGCTAGGAGTCGATCATTACCAGTTTTGAGCCCTCCCCCTTGGTCTCACCACAGCCCCCAGGGTGTTCACCAAAGTGATGGCGGTGGTAGCGGCTCACCTGGCTTCAGGGGATTCAGGTCTGTCCATACCTGGACAATTGGCTCCTCACTGCTTCTACCAGGTGTCTACTCTCCCAAACCAGGGATTATTTTTTGATCTTTGCCCTGCGTTTGGGAATCACAATCAGTGCATCCAAATCACTCCTAGATCCTGTACAGGTGATAGACTACATTGGCGCAAGGATAGATTCTTTACAGTGCAAAATCTTCCTGACCTCGGAGAGGGTACAAAACTTGAGGATGCATGTCTCTCTAATATACCATTCTCATCTTCCAGTGGCGGAATCAGTGTTGTGGGCCTTAGGCTCAATGGTGGTGACCATAACGCTTCTCCCGTGTGCCCGGTTACACATGAGAATTCTACAATGAACTCTAGCTGTACAATGGTCCCTACTGGAACTTCCATTGGGGTATCCAATTCAACTCAGTCGAGTCTGTCAGTCGTCCCTCATATGGTGGATGTGTTCTCCGGACATTTTGGAGGGACGAACTTTTGTTCCAGCCCCTGCCCAAGCCACAGTGACCATGGACACCGCCCAACTTGCGTGGAAGGGCATTGTTCAGGCAGGACAGTCCAAGGCCTGTGATCCCCTGTAGAGACCAGCTTGCACATAAATGTTCTAGAGATGAGGGTGGTCCTTCTAGTGTTGCAGGCCCTTCATGGCTTTCTTCCTCTGGGAATGTTTGCAATTGTCAGACAAACATGTCAGTGGTCTGGTATATCATCAAACTGGGAGAGACCAGATCTTACCCCCTTTGCCACGAGGCCATGAGCGTGTGGGAATGGGCGATCTCCACTGGTCGCTTTCTCATCGCAGTGGACATTCCGGGATGGTCCAACATCCTAGAGGACAGGTTAAGTCGGACTATTCTGATGCCTTACAAGTGGTCTCTGAATCTTTCAGTAGCTGAACAGATCTTCCGCTAGTGGGGTTAACCTTGCTGCAATCTCTTCGCATCTGCTTCCAATGCGAAGTGCAGTGAGTTTTTCGCTCTGGAACCCCCTGCCGGGGAGTCCCCCAGAGATGCTCTAGTACATGCTTGGTCTTCTGTATGCTTATCTCCAGTACCTCTTATTCCGAGCTTTCTACAGAAAGCTCATCTCCTGGGGAGCAAAGTGATCCTCATTGCCCTGTTTTGGCCTTGCCAGGTATGGTTTCCCTTCCTTTGGTCTCACCTTCTGGCTCCTCCTTGGATCCCATTCAGGATCTGATTTCACACCCTTTGGGGGTTCCTCATCTGAATCTGGACAGTTTGAAGCTTACAGCTTGGCTGCTCCAGTTCCCGTAATTGCTAGGACTCCTGGATTATCCTCCTCAGTCTATTTTGGTGGGTGTGCACAAGTCTTCGACCAGAAAGGTTTATTGCAGCAAGTGAAAACGTTTTCCCTTTTGGGCCTCTCAGAGGAGTTTAGACCCCTTCACGTCTCCTATTTCCACCAGTCTTGATTTTCTAGCTGATATTTTTCAACACGGAGCTATTCTTCTACTGTCAAGGTTCAGTTGGCTGCCATCTGTCATTTTCATGTGGGTGAGAATTCTGCCTCTCTAGCCTCCTCCAGACTGTGTAAAGCCTTTATTAAAGGCACCTTTTTGTTCACCCCCCCCCCCCAGTCAAGGATCCTGCTCCCCCCATGGGACCTTGCTATGGGTCTTCAAGTTTTGGTCGCTCCGCCTTTCGAACCTGCTGTAACAGCAAATCTGAAATATTTATCTTGGAAAACAGCATTTCTGGTGGCTATTACCTCTGCCAAAAGGGGTTCAGAACTGCAGGCCTTGTCCATCAAAGTTCCTTGTGTGATTTTTCACAAAGATAGGGTTTCCCTTCGGACCAATCCATCCTTTCTTCCTAAGGTAGCATCGGCAGTCAATATCAATCAAACCATCAATTTGCCTGTGTTCTTTCCTAATTTTACTAACAAGATGGAATACAAACTCCACCTGCTGGATGTACATAGACAGTTATGATTCTGTTTACACAGGACAAAAAATTTCTGTAAAACTGATCAATTATTTGTATCCTTCTATAAACCTTTTTTGGGGAAACCTATCTCCAAGGTCACTATTGCTAGATGAATTTCTTCATACATCCGTCCTGTCTATAAGGACAGAGGCACGTCACGTCCGGGTCAGGTGAGAGCTCATTCCACTAGATCAATGGCTACGTCTGCAGCTTTTTGGTCTAGAGTTTCTTTGGATGATATTTGTTCTGCAGCTACTTGGTCCTCATCTCATACATTTATTTCTCATTACAAATTGGATTTGACTTCCAGAAGGAGAGCATCCTTTGCTTCCACAGTGCTCCGGAATATCCTTCCATGAGGGCCTTCCAAGAGTTTAGTAGCTGGGGACTCTGTCCCACAGGTTGAAGACCAAATGAAGTAAACTACTTCAGATAAAGAAGTTATGTACTCACCGTAACGTTCCATCTGAGTAGTTCTACTTCATTTGTCTTTAGCCATCCCTCCCTCCTTCCCCCGGACCTTGGCATATGAACAGCTTATGGGCTGCAGTTATAGGTCACAAGTATTTCAGGTCAGGTTATCAGTATAAGATTCAGCAAACTCTATCTGGGGGTTGGAAGGTAGTGGAGGTGTATTATGGGTAAGGGGAGGAGCTTGGCGCTCGGAGCAGATGCTAGTAAAGTTGCCGGCTTGAATCCGGTATCCCACAGGTTGAAGACAAATGAAGTAGAACTACTCAGATGGAACGTTATGGTGAGTACATAACTTCTTTTTTCTGCTGTAATTTTAATTATGCTGATACTTTTTCTAAGCATGAAGGCTTGCACTTTAGGCTGCACTGCATGAATTCCTGTAGTGGTTTCTAAATTCCATCTTAAAGGAAGACAAAATCCTGGATGTCTACTTAGTAGAAGTACATTTCAGCCTGCCTAATCAAACCTTAGCCTCCCATGGGCTCAACCTGACCCACATCTCGGGTTTGTGAAGAGATCTGGAAACTGGTGCACTGTCGTACTGCTGGCAGAGTGTGCCCCAACTCCCTCCACCTCATGGTAACCTTGCAGGTTCCACAATCATTTCCCTTGGGAGGTGCATGTATTTTTCCTCATATTTGCCACCTTCTGGTGAAGCAGCACACTGCTTATGCATTAGGGAGCTCACTAGCTTCGTAATAACTATCTTTTGTGGTCAGCCAATATCATCAACTCCTTGCAGCACCTACACCACCCATGCTACTAATCAAATACAGATTGTCTGGTAAGCAGTAAAGACCTTTATCCTGCTTGCACTAAATGGCCACTACAGTCTATTTTGGATGTTCTTCGTGTTTCACTGTTGCAGTCATTACATTTGGGTTATCCTGCTAGCAGGTTGCCCTCAGTCGGCCTGAATTCCATAGTCTTGGGTCCTGTGTCGGCTGTCATCGCCCCTTCCCCGACGTCAGGTGTATAAAAGTAGTAGCAGACACCATTTTCTTTAGTCTTTCTTGCCGCGCGGTGCCCGAAGCAGAAGCAGTTCGCAAGTGCCGGTCGGCCGACTCCTGAGATTTTCGAGTTTGAATTTCAGATCCGAAGTCTTCTATAAAGCACCCTGTTGGGGAAACTTTTTTTTCTTGCTCCAGAACCAATGTCGGAAAAAGTTAATAATTGTATTTCTTGTGGGAAGCAAATACTTCATAAGGACTTTCATTCTTACTGTATTCCTTGCCTAGGCCCTGATCATAATTTTCTGAGTTTTTGGTTTTGTGCTAGATTTAACCAACGCACTATTAAGCGTCGGTATGATTTTGCTTTAAACTACTTTGGATGCAGATTTAATTATCTAGAAATGTCGTCGGAAAGCCATCTGACTATCGGAGTTTACAAAAAACGCAAAGAAAAAGAAAGACAGCCGAGGCCCAAAACCGACGACGAAGCTTCTCCTAAGCCAGTCGCTAGTTCGCAGGTTCTCAGTGAGGCGCTTTTGCAACCCCTGACGACTGCTATTTTAAAGTCGCAGGCCGCTACCAACGCCCACGTGGAGTCGGCCATGCCACTGGAAATTCAAAGTATTGGAGCCTCGGACGCTAATCTTTCAGATGGGTCTGGAGCTGCTGAGCAGGCACCAGCTTTTGAGGGTGTATTCAGACCCAAACACCTATACATTAAACCTACTTCAAAGGCAAAGACTAAAGCACCTTCAAAGGCAAAGAAGCAACCTCAAGAGCCACGTGGACAGGCCTCCATGCCCAAAGAACAGATGCTCAAAATGGCCGAAGACTTGATTGATCAGGGGTTCCCATCCCCTCCGGATAAGAGGCCTAGGCAAGAGACTGACTATGAATCTTCAGATCAGGTTTCCATTTTTTCTGATTCCTCTTCTGATCAGGAATATTCTCTCCCCCCCCCCCCCCCCATGAGGATTCTGATGCTGAAGAATCCATACCTTCAGCTTCTCCTCCTGAGGATTATTCTTTTGGGGAAACCTTACATACCATGAAGGGAGCATTTCCACTGGGAGAGCCAAGATTTTTCAGAGTCTAAAAAGAGGCTCTGGGATTTCCTGTTACTACCTCAGCACAAACTACTAGCCATCCCTCCTGTGTTAGACAATGTAGATGATGTGTTTTCGGAGTCGAGCCTTACTCCTGACTCCTTACCTCCAGCTCCTGTTAAGCCTGACAGATATTACAGGGTTCCTGACTCACATAAATTCCTTTTTAAAAATCCTGCTGCAGACCTAGAAGCTATTTCTCAGGTTCCCAAGGGTGTTAAGGCTTCCGCTGCAAAAAACCCTACCCCTTCTGATAGGGATTCTAGGGCACTGGATAGATGGGGGAAAAAAGGTTTACACATCTGCTACCTTGGCTATAAGGGCCTTAAACTGTCAATTTCATACGCTCAAATATCAGCAACATGTCATGACATTGCTTAAACAGAAAATGTTGTTAAATTCTGAATGTGCAGAAAACAAGGAAATGCAGGATATATTGCATGCAGCTGAACAAGTTGGAAAACATACTTTACAATGTGGTTTTGATTCTTTAGAGGCCTCCTGCAGGGGCGCAGTTACTGGTTCTGTAATTAGAAGGCATGCTTGGTTAAAGGAACAAAATCTGCCTGATCGTGTAAAAGTTAAATTATTAAATGCACCTTTACAGCATGATTCTTTGTTTGGTGTTAAGGCAGAAGAGGTGTTGGAGGCCAGTACTGGACCTATCAATTCTGAATACATTCCTGGATATACCAAAATTCAAAATGTTGACTTTGCAGCAGCTACTGCCCATGCTGGGCAAGAACGCTTGGCTTGTAACTTTAGACCTAAAAGAGGCATACCTGCATCTCCCATTCGGACAAATATGCAGAAGATACCTCAGATTCAAGGCTGGCTCAATGCATTACCAATTCTCTGCACTGCCCTTTGGCTTATCTACTGAGCCCAGGGTCTTTACAAAGTGCCTGACACCAGTAATGGCATTCTGCAGACAAAGAGGAATACAAATATATCCTTACTTGGACGACTGTCTAATGTAAGCAGAGAACAAGGACATTCTTCTACAGCATCTGGCGTTTGTGAAAAAAACTTCTAACATACCTAGGGTACACAGTCAACAAAAAGAAATCAAAACTAGTACCCTCTCAAGAGATAATATTCCTGGGTGCAAGCTTAAATACAACTGCCCGGATGGCTTATCTCACACCAGACAAACAAAGGCAACTGACTACCTATTTCAAAATGTTAGCAACAAAGGCCCAGTTGTCTGCAAGAAAAATTCTGCAGGCTTTGGGCTTCATGGCATCCTGCATCCTACTAATTCCATATGCAAGACTGCATATGAGGAAACTTCAATGGTACCTAAAGTGTTTGGACTCAACATTGCCACAGCCTGGAAACTATAATTACTCTCATTTCCTGCCTGCAACAGGAGTTTCGATGGTGGGCAAAGGCTTGTCACCAAAACAAGGGACAGCCATTCTCATTGCCCCCAGCCAGGCAGACACTAACAACAGATGCATCAGATTATGCCTGGGGGGGCCCACATGGCAGGAAGATGCATTCACGGAACATGGACCTCAAACCAAATGCATCTACATATCAATCAAAAAGAGATGCTAGCTGTTCAAAATGCCCTGACTGCCTTCCAGGACCTACTTCAACCAGGACAACTACTGATACAGACAGATAACACCACGGTCATGTGGTATATAAACAAGCAGGGGGGCACACATTATTACCCTCTTTGCAGATTAGCCATGACTTTGTGGGACACAGCACTGACTTACCAAGTACATCTGCAGGCACAGTTCCTGCCAGGAAGGAAAAATGCTCTGGCAGACGAACTAAGCAGAAACCTCATGGTTCCCCACGGGTGGCAGCTGGATCCACAAGTCTTCAGCATGATAACAAGGAAATGGGGATGCCCGGACATAGATCTATTTGCCTCCCCTCACAACTACCAACTACAGAGATTCTGCACAAGGATTTATCACAGACAAGCATGGAAAGTGGACGCCCTATCCTTCAGCTGTTAAAACCTATCCGTGTATGCCTTTCCCCCTCTGCCTCTCCTCCCCAAGGTACTCCTACAGGTCAGACAGGAGAAGCCAAAGATGATACTGATTGCTCCAGACTGGCCCCGCCAGCACTGGTACCCAATATTAAGGAGCTTGTCTCAATGCCCAGCTTGGACCCTACCTCAAGTACCGCATCTACTGTCCCAGCAAAACAATCAGATCCTTCACAGCCAGCTCAGGACTTTAAACCTGGCAGCATGGCGGATAATATAGTCATACAAAATGCACCTCTCAGCAAAGCTGTGATGGATGTCATTTTGGAAGCCAGAAGGCCTAGTACTAGAAAATCTTATGCTGGAAAATGGGAGAGATTCTGTGCTTAGAACCAGGCACAAGGAACAGATACAGCTGTGCCAAATATTCCTCAGATTTTACAATACTTAACTGAGATGCTGGACAAAGGCCTATCTTTCTCATCTATTAAAATTCATGCCTCTGCCATTTCAGCTCATTACAATGCAGAGCCACCAATCTTTTCTCATCCCTTATTAAAACAGTACCTCAGAGGAGCCAAAAATTTAAGACCTCCAAGAAGATCACCAATGCCTGCATGGGACCTCAACTATGTCTTGGAAAAAGTCACCCTGCCTCCTTTTGAACCAGCTGCTACTGCTGATTTAAAGTTTTTATCTTGGAAAACAGCTCTGCTCCTAGCAATAACCTCTGCAAGACGAGTTTCAGAGCTACAGGAACTCATGGCTGTGGAGCCTTATCATTTTTTATCCGGACAGGGTCTCCTTGACGACACACCCAACATTTATGCCTAAAGTGGTGTCCAGTGTGGCTCTTAACCAAACCATTCATCTGCCAACTTTTTATCCAAATCCACAGAACAAGGGGGAAAGAATTCTGCATTCTTTGGACGTACACAGACAACTTAGATTCTACTTGAACAGAACCAAAGTTTTCAGAAAAACAGAGGAATTACTAGTGGCATATGCTGCAGGATCACAAGGAAAGGCTATCTCAAAGCAGAGTATTTCAAAATGAAAGGCCACAGCATTTGTTTCTGCTACTTATACCATGGCAAACCAGTGCCTAAGGGCATTAGCCCTCATTCCACCAGAGCTGCAGCCGCTTCAGCAGCCTTTCTCAGAGGAGTACCAATCAAGGACATTTTAGAGGCAGCTACGTGGAGTTCAGTGCACACCTTTACAAAACACTATCATCTGCCACTGTACTCTAAATCCAGAGCAGGCTTTGCCACTGCAGTTCTGCAGGGTCTTGTAGCTGCCCCTAATGCTGTTTAGCTCCAGCCTCCCAACCATAGCTTTGGGAATCTACCCAGATGTAATGACTGCAACAGTGAAACACTAAGAACATAGTACAGTTGTGTACACTTACCATAAATGTAGATGTTCGAGTGTATTCACTGTTGCAGTCCAGGTTACCCACCCTCCATCCCCCTTTTTCTTCTGATGGAACCAGTCTTTCTTTCTCTGATTTATACAACCTATGTGGTGTATTTGCTGGTGAATGAAGGTAAAGTTTATATTGCTGCATGTTATTTTATATATAGATATAAATTTTGACTACCCTTTTTGGGGGCAATTGACATGTGGGGCAAGAAAAACTAAAGAAAATGGCGTCAGCTGCTACTTTTATACCCCTGACAACCTGATGTCAGGAAAGGGGCGACGACAGCCGACGCAGGACCCAAGACTTTGGAATTCAGGCCGACTGAGGACAACCTGCCAGCATAACCCAAATGTATTGACTGCAACAGTGAATACACTCGAACATCTACATTTATGGTAAGTGTACACAACTGTACTTTATGTATAAAATAATTTTTAAATGTTTTTAATTTCGTAACAAGTGTATTTTTGTTGTAGTTTTATAACTTTTTTCTTCATTTCTTTTAATGTTGCTTGCTTTCCACCTTTCGCAACTTCCATTTGCACAATGCCTTTACTTGCGTTAATCATTTACGGGTGGTAGTTAGGCTCCTGTGTGGTCTCCTAGACTGTAACCCTATCTCGATTTCCCAACTGCCTCAAAGCACTGTTGCTCAAAGTCACACAGCAGGAAAATGAAAGCTGAGAGAATTAAACTGGGTCTTGTCTTCATTCACTTGGTCATTGTACTGTCAAGCTTCTGATATCTGTGGGCGTTTCTGTTCTTCATGTTGGCTTTCTGATGGCCCATGTGGCTGCTTGAAATACATGTATTATTCTGATTTATATTTAGATCCTTTGTGCTATTTTTTTTTTATGCTTTAGATAGATATATTTTGCAGTTACATTTTAAAGCCAGTAGAATGTCAAAGTTTTTAAATACGTTTTTGATCAATATTTATGTAGAGGTAGAC